>NC_084621.1:32486977-32789477 GCF_033978795.1 Nerophis ophidion | reverse complement strand
GCGGAGGGGGTGTTTCCTTGAAAGTTATTGGTCGAAACTGAAGCGGGTGGGGTCCTTTTGTCCTCCGTCGGGGGTGTGGTCTCAAAGGACAACCTTCTTCTCGTCGTCGGCATGCATTTCCATTGACGACTGCTTCGGAACAAGTCTCTTATTTTCTCCTTCATTGGCGCCATTTGCTCTCACCATGCCACGATGGTTACGTCCACCAGCGGTGTCACCCCGCATTCAGAGTTGAAAGACTCCAGGGAAAAGACGTCGGGCTCGGTCCACTGGTGATTGGCACGGAAAAACCAACGACCCGGGGCCAAAAATTTCGTCTCTCAAGTAGCGCTGAACAGAATTCTCCTCTCACTCAACTCATCCATCGTCGGATAAGTAAACACGCTTCCTTTTACGCGTTTATCCACCGGTGAAGGCTCACGCCACAGGAAATCGGGCATTGTCAGACTTAACACTTCCCAATCCACGGTAGATAGCGATGAAACGATCGAGAAAGGGCTTCAGTCTCTTCTTTCTTTTAACTGAAATAAGCAGATATCTCCCATTCCGTATGTGAATACAAATCCAAAAGATCCGTCCATCCCGTAAGCTTCCATGTCCCATTTCTCACGTAGAGACTCGGTCGAAGGCATCTGAATACGACTCAGAAACAGTCGACTTTTCTGCGGAGCGTCAAAGTAAGTTTTATTATTTTTATAAATCGAAACAGGCGTTTCACTAATAATGGCCGAATCGAACAAAGTCTTTACTCTAACGTATAAAGCTCCAAATAACGACTGACCCTTACAAAACCCTTTTGTAACCCCCCGTGTGCATGTGTGTGCATGTGTGTGCCTGTGTGTGTGTGTGTGTGTGCGTGTGTGTGTGTGTGTGTCCACATTTTTCCCACGTAACTTTCCCATCCACTAATATACCCTAACCCTAAATTGAACCCGGGTCAAACAGATGGTTGACCTCAACCTAACAGATGGCTAACCTCATCCATTCAATCCACATTTTCCCCACGTAGCTTTCCCATCCATCAATACATCATTCCACAAAATCAACCCCAGGTCACACAGATGGTTAACCTCAACCTAACAGATGGCTAACGTCATCCATTCTATATTTTCCCACGATTTACCGCACGTCACTTTCCCATCCATCAATACATCATTCCACAAAGTCGACCCCGGGTCAAACATATGGTTGACCTCATACTAAACCCTTCTTTGTTCCCGCTAAACCCTCCTTTGTTCCCGCTTAACCAATCCCTCTTCCCGTCTTAGGTTCTTCCTGGTTAAACTACACCCTCTTCCTGGTTAAAGCTCCACCCTCGTCCTGGTTAAAGTTCCACCATCTTCCTGGTTAAATTACTCCCTCTTCCGGCCTTAACCCCACCCTCTTCCTGGTTAAAACACTCCATCTTCCGGTCTTAACCCCCCCCCCCCCTCTTCCTGGTTAAATAACTCTCTCTTCCGGTCTTAACCCCACCCTCTTCCTGGTTAAACCACTCCCTCTTATGGTCTTAACCCCACCCATTTCCGGGTTAAGCCCCACCCCTTGACATTTGGCCCCTTGACCCCTTGACATTTGACCCCTTGACCCCCATAAATCATTCACCTTTGACCCACATAAATCGTTTTTGACAAAAGGTGTATGCTTATATTCTCTTCCGTACGGTCAAACAGCTGCTCAACAAAAGTCCAGACCCTCAGAAAGCTCTTTTGGCTGACAGAGCTACACCACTGGCCCACGGGCTGAGCCCAGCGCAGCTGTTGATGGGGAGGAGGATAAGATCAACAGTTCCTACCTCTCCTCAAGCATTGAAACCAACCTGGCCAAACCTCAGAGCTTAAAAGACAAAGAACTAAAAGTGAAGCAGAGAGAGTCATTCAACCTGACCTGAGACACAGGACTAAAGACTTACCAGTTCTGGTTCCAGGACAGAGAGTGTGAATTAAAACAGCGCAGACAACAGCTACTGTCCAGGGACAGGCTTCAACACCAAGGTCGTACAATGTGGAAACAGACCAAGGGAGCTTAAGACGAAACAGAGCTCACTTCACACTGCTCCTGGAGAGAGGTCTATCCTGTCCTGATGAGACAGAGACTGTCCAAAGGCAGACAGATGCAGGTGAAACAGTGACCATGTCGGAAAGAATTTCCCGTCCTCCAGATAGACTGGATTTATGAACATGCTAATTGACCGGAGAGTTTTCCCTGGTCTTGTTTGTTGTTCCTAAAAACATGTGTGTTATGTTGGGTATTAATGTTATTGAATGGGAGTTGAATATGCTCAGTTATTAATACCTGGTGAATAAGATAGAAGTAACTATCATTTTGGAATTATTTCATTTTGAAACAGTTCTATGTTTAAAATAAAGAAAAGAGGTTTACAAGCTAAAAGGGGGTGGGGGGTGTACAGATGTTAAGTACAATATCACATAGCGTCCAGAGGGGGCGCCATTGAGTATATTGTGTGGATTAAGAGGTGGATGAAGGAGAACGAGTAAAGAAAGCTGTGTGAAGTTTACATGAAGTCTCTGGAGTCTGCTTTCACGCATATGAACACTACCACAACTGCCATGGCTGTCTTTTCTTTGTTCTTCTGCTTCATCTCTGTTATGTTTTTGGACTTAACTACTTGCTGTAGTTTTGAAGCAATGCATGATGGGAATCCGGATGTTGTGTGTCAGTGTATTAACGGCCCCGCTGGAATAAACACACGCTGAGAAATAGCTCCGTGCCTGCCTACTTTATGGGCTATAAATAAACCTATGGATAAAGGAGACATATATAACAGTCTCCTTTTCAGGTGAGAGAGGACGCTAATGGCAGTGCCTTTAAGGCACGCCCCAAATATTGTTGTCCGGCTAGAAATCGGGAGAAATTTGGGGGAATGGTTGTGCCGGGAGATTTTCGGGAGAGGCACTGAAATTCGAGGTCTCCCGGAAAATTCGGGAGTGTTGGCAAGTATGTAGAGGACCAGAGCAAGAGGGGACAGAAAAGGTTGGAAAAAGAAAGAGGGGAAATTGTGGGGACAAGACCAAAAAAATATAAAATAAAATAAAAAATTAAAAAATAAATAAAAATACAAATATATATACTATACAAAAATATAAATGCAACACTTTTGTTTTTGCTTTTACTATATACACAAATGACCTATTCCTCTCAAATATTGTTCACCAATCTGTGTAAATCTTTTTTAGAGTGCACTTCTTCTTTGCCAAGATAATCCATCCCTCCTCACAGGTGTGGCATATCAAGATGCTGATCAAACAGCATGATTATTACACAGGTGTGCCTTAGGCTGCCCACAATAAAGGCTGCTCTGAAATGTGCAGTTTTGCTTTATAGAGGGTCTGGGGGAGTCAGAAAAGCAGTCAGTACCTGATGTGACCATCATTTCCCCCATGCAGTGCAACACATCTCCTTCGTATAGAGTTGATGAGGTTGTTGATTGTAGCCTGTGAAATATTGGTCCACTCCTCATCAATGGCTGTGCAAAGTTGCTGGATATTGTCAGGAACTGGAATACGCTTTCGTATACGCCGATCCACAGCATCCCAAACATGCCCAATGGGTGTCAAGTCCGGTGAGTATGCTGGCCATGTAAGAACTGGGATGTTTTTAGCTTCCAGGAATTGTATACAAATCTTTGCAACATGGGGTCGTAATGCTGCAACATGAGGTGATATTCTCAACAATGGGCTCCAGGATCTCATTAAGGTATCTCTGTGCATTCAAAATACCATCAATAAAATGCACTTGCATTCGTTGTCCATAACATAGGCTAGCCCATACCATAATCCCACCCCCACCATGGACCACTTGATTCACAACATTGATACCAGCAAACCGCTCTACCACACGACGCCACGCATGCTGTCTGCCATCTGCCCTGAACAGTGAAAACCGGGATTCATCCGTGAAGAGAACATCTCGTCACGGATCTCTTCAGACGCCATTGAATGAGAGTATTTGCCCAATCGAGTGGGTTACTCAACAACGAACTTCAGTCAGGTCGAGACCCCAATGAGGAGGAGCATGCAGATGAAGTTCCCTGATACGGCTTCTCACAGTTTGTGCAGAAATTATTTGGTTATTCAAACCAATTGTTGCAGCAGCTGTCCAGGTGGCTGGTCTCAGACAATCACGGAGGTGCACCTGTTGGATGTGGAGGTCCTGGGCTGGTCTGGTTACGCGTGGTCTGCAGTTGTAAGGTCGGTTGGATGTAATACCAAATTATCCAAAACACCTTTGGACACATCTTACATTAGAGAAATGAACATTCAATTCGCAGAGAACAGTTCTGGGGGACATTCCCGACTACACGCTCCCTCAAAAAACTTGCGACATCTGTGGCATTGTGCTGTGTGATAAAACTGCACATTTCAGAGTGGCCTGTTATTGTGGGCAGCCTAAGGCACACCTGTGCAATAATCATGCGGTTTAATCAGCATTATGATGTGCCACACCTGTGAGGTAGGATGGATTATCTCGGCAAAGAAGAGAGGCTCACTAACACGGATACCTTGTGTTACCCTGCTTGCACCTACAGCGCAATCACCACCCGTATCATCTGATGGGTGGACAAATGTGTCACGTGTGTGTGTCACCTCATGTATGCAGACAACTGTTAGTGTGTTGGCGGGTCTAGCGGTGCTCATATCGGTGTTGAAGACGATCAGCTGGAAGAGAAGGATCGCCTCAGAGGTCATTGACTTGAGGGTAAAGGTTACACCACGTCACATTTTCAAGAGTGAAACTTATCGATAATTTGATATTCTTATTTTATTCCTCGCTCTTTAAGGTCATTTTGACATTTATTTTGTTTTACGCTGGAGATCTGGCCAATGTTTTCCTCACCGTCTCTGTGGGAACGTCATTCTACTGGCTCATGCTGTGCAAGGTTAGCTCCACTTATGCTTCATCCTTTTGTGATTGAAATGGAAAAAAAAAATTGTGAACTGAAATAAAGAGAAACAACTTGAGCGCTGCAAAGTGTGCTATAAGACACCAGGTGTGTATTGAAAGGACACGCCATCCAAATAGAAGTTTGTTCTGAAAATGTTTGGGTATCAGGCTACCGGCTCAGCTTGCACGATATGTATATACAATATAAAACAATATAATCTATAAATCAGCTAAAATAGGGTAAATTTCCTTAAAAAGTTAGCATAGCATGCTAGAAAACATTAGCAAAGAGTATTTTTGGACTTTGGAGTCATTCGAATCGGTTGACAAATGTGGAAATAGTTCAACTTGGAAAAAATGTACAATATTAATTTTCAATGGGAATGTATTGGAAATTTGGGATAAACAGGATTTTTTGTGGAATATTGGACAAAGCACAATTGCCATAAATAAGCAGAATCGATTTTAAAATGCGGAAGTAGTTAAAAATGTTAATAGAGAAAGTGTAACAGAAAAACTATGAATCCATTGTGTGAAGTGAATTGAAGTGAATTATATTTTATATAGCGCTTTTCTCTAGTGACTCAAAGCACTTTACTTAGTGAAACCCAAATTCTAAGTTACATTTAAACCAGTGTGGGTGGCACTGGGAGCAGGTGGGTAAAGTGTCTTTCCCAAGGACACAACAGCAGTGACTAGGATGGCGGAAGTGGGAATAGAACCTGCAACCCCCAAGTTGCTGGCACGGCCACTCTACCAACCGAGCTATACCGCCCCTGTGTGACTATCAGAGGGAATTTACTCAAGCTGAAGCAGTTAGTATTTTCTGTTACGCACCCCCTTGGAAGAAGAAAACATTTCAATAAAATTAGATCAACTTACAACAAAGACTTAGTTTATAAAAAAGATTTTTATTCCATCCATCCATCCATCCATCCATTTCCTACCACTTGTCCCTTTTGGAGTGGCGGGGGGTGCTGGAGCCTATCTCAGCTGCATTTGTGTGGAAGGCGGGGTACACCTTGGACAAGTCGCCACCTCATTACAGTGCCAACACAGATAGACAGACAACATTCACATTCACATTCACACACTAGGGCCAATTTAGTGTTGCCAATCAACCTATCCCCAGGTGCATGTTTTTGGCGGTGGGAGGAAGCCGGACTACCTGGAGGGAACCCGCGCAGTCATGGGGAGAACATGCAAACTCCACACAGAAAGATCCTGTGATCTACTCAGGACCTTTGTATTGTAAGGCATATGCACTAACCCCTGTGCCACCGTGCATAAAATATTTAATCAACTGCATGGATTTGCCTGAAATAAAAATAACAAATCCTTATTTAACTGATAAAAAATTGTTGACCTACTTGAACTATTTGATACTGAAAAATGTAATTAAAATAAACTCATTAAACAAGTCTCTAGTGATTTCCAGGGCTGTTTGTGAAACTGATGGGAGGGGCTCTTTTCTAATTTTGAACTTTTGTTTTGAATACTCCCAAAATATAAAGTTTTTCGCCATACCTGACACACCTGCCAAATTTGGGGAATTTTCGTGGATGTTAATAGCCTCAAAAAGGCATCTAAACCAGCAGAATATTAATAACAAAAATAATAAACAACTATTTCTTTAGGGCCGTTGCGCTGCTCAGCAAAACACCTGTGAGGCTTGCTCCGCTGCTCAGGCCCTAATGATCAATTTAAATTGATCAGCAACATTAATTCAAGGGCACAATGATTAATAATTTCACCTTCAAAACAGAAATCTATAAAAATAATTTGTGCAAAATTTTTTTAATATAAAAATGAAGTCAGGACTAATGGCTAAAATTAACATGTTTTGTGGAGCAGTTTTTCAAGGCTAGGTTTGAAGCATGATACTGATAAAGCATGTTTCCGGGGGTAACAGGTGCCCCCCCGAGCATCACAGCATGCCTCCTCAGGGGGCCCCGCTCCACTATTTGAGAAGGAATGCCTTAGATGCAGATGAATTCCATCAGAAACCACAACAAAAGAAACAAGTCGCCGGACTGATGGCCAGTGTGTCTGTAAAAGAAGGCCACGTCAATAAAAAGCTCTTTATAATGGGTGACGTCTGCTTTTAGGGTCCCCGACTGGTTCTTATACAGACTGCAGCTCAGAAGTTGATTAGTTACACGTAATACACAATATGGATTTAAAGGCTACAAATTGTTGATATGATGTATACCATAACATGTAATCTAAGTCAGGGCTGGAAATGAAAAATAGGTATATATGTTTATATTGGTTTTATATGGGTTTTATATTCATCTATTTTTTGTTTTTATTCAATCATTGGTGGAGCTAAGGATAATATTTGAATATTGTTTTTAAAATTGTTGTGCAACACTTTGGAAATATTGTTGTTTAAATGTGTTATATAAATAAAGTGGAATGAATTGGATTGGATTTAATATTTCTGTCTATGTGTGTTTAGGCCCAAAAGCGAGTGCCTGTGATGTTTCCGCTTCCAGATCAAGAGGAGCACTTGGTGAAGTACATCATTTGTGCCTTTGCTCTCAAGGTGAGATCAAATAAGATCAAGCAGCAGACCTGTATTAATGTATTAGGCCGGCATAGCTCGGTTGGTAGAGTGGCCGTGCCAGCAACCTAAAGGGTTGCAGGTTCGATTCCCGCTTCCACCATCCTAGTCACTGCCGTTGTGTCCTTGGGCAAGACACTTTACCCACCTGCTCCCAGTGCCACCGACACTGGTTTAAATGTAACTTAGATATTGGATTTCACTATGTAAAGCGCTTTGAGTCACTAGAGAAAAGCGCTATATGAATGTAATTCACTTAATTTCAATGGTTCTATCTAGGATATAAGATCATGAAAATGTTTGGGGTCTTTTTTTGGACCCTTAGCCTATCCTTTTCAGTAGCTTCTGTCACACAAGTATCCTGCAAAACAGGCGCATCAGAGTTGTAAGACAAGACCTCCCATTAAATATGAATATATTAGCAGTAGAGGGCCATTCCACCATGGTGCCATTTGTTTGTCCCATCTTAGGCAACTTTATTTTATTTCTAGTCCTACTAAAAACAACTCAAGTATATAACAGGAGTGAGTTTTAGCATAAAATTAACAAATACAATTATATTTTTATTACTGGCACTTATCAAAGGCGGACACTTTTCCTTACCTCTCCATTATCTTTCCCGCTTGCGTCTTTGTTTTGTCTCGTTTTAACTTTCTTGGAGCCCCATTTTTGCACTGCTCTTTTTTATATCTGAACAATCAAATTCATCAACTGGCCGCTCTTCGAAATTGACAAGCTCTTCCAAATTGACAAGCTCTTCTCGATGAGAAGCCCGAGTTTAGGGGAACCTGCCTGTCCTGACGGAACGTTTGTTGCTGGACACACAATGGACTCTTGGGAGAAGCAGAGTGCCGCTTACCTAGCGACCCTTTCAGTCCAGGACGTTGAAAATATCTACTGATTCAAAATCATGATAACAGGATATCGTCTGATTGGAGTAACCATTGCCCTGGAGTATCGAAAAATTGGAAGATGCTGGCAGCTGTTCATGGTACCCCAAAGCTGCCAAAAATGACTGAAGGATGGGCAGAGCAATGGGCACTCAAACTTTTGTGATTTTGGACTAAATCACAAGCTGGACAACATATTGGATATGCCGTCTGCTCTGCATGGCAAGGTATGATGGATTTTGAGAACCAGAAACAGAATTAGAGTGAAAAGTTCAAGCAACACACTTTGTTTGTTGACTTTTGTTGGACTGACAGGCTATCGCTGACTATTGTGATAACACCATGCGAGAGCACCAAGGTCACGGAACAAAGCCACTTTGCAGGCTTACACACAAACAAAATATATCCATAGAAAATACACGTCATGCACATGCAGATTTTATTGTACCCTACGTTCCGCCCTGACACCTACATTCAAAGAACTCCGGCTTATTAGTGGTTCCCAGAGCCCAAAAAAGTCTGGCTATTGAGCGTTTTCCACTACTCTGGAATGCCCTACTGGTAACAATTAGAGATGCTAACTCAGTAGAATAATTCCAGTCCCATCTTAACTAATTTGTATACTCTAGCCTTTAAATAGGCCCAATTTAGACCAGTTGATCAGCTGTCTCTCTTTTCTGCTCTGCCCCATTCTCCTGCGCGGAGAGATTATCAGGTGGCCAAGGATCAGTTTCGGGCGCTATCTGTTCCAAGTTGGCACCCAGGGTGGACCACTCCTCTGCATCAGTTGGTGACGTCTCTGTGCTGCTGACTCCATGCTGCTGGCCTCACTGTGGACTGGAATCTCACTTTATTAACCCTATCCAATCGACATCCATTGCACCGGTCACATCTGCGGTCCCTTCCAAGATTTCTCACTGTGCCCATTGGGTTGAGCTTTTTTCTTGCGCTGATGTGGGATCAAAGCCGAGGTTGTCGCTGTAGTTTGTGCTGCCCTTTGAAGCATTTGTGATTAAGGGATATTTAAATAAACTGTCAGTGATTGATATAGAGTAAGATACTGTATGTCCTTCCAGGCGGTCCAGTTCCTCCACAAGCTGTCCATCCAGTTATCCGTTGATGTCTTCTTTCTTGACTGGGAGAGACCACGGACCACAGCGAAAAAGACTTTGTCAGGTATTTAAATGCTTAATTGCTGTCTATTTTATATCTACTTACTGTTTTCTGCACCTCTGTCATTAGCCAATGGTGAGCAGAAACATGATATCTCCCCTGTCAGCATCTGGAGGACATACTTTGTGGCCAACGAGTGGAAAGAGATCCAAACCCTCCGGAAGATTTGGCCGACGTTTCAGATCATGGCTGTGCTCTTCTGCCTTGAAGTATGCAATCTAATTTTATTTTATGCAAGCACTACAGCAGGGCTATTCAACAGGGACCTGGGGCAAAATCCAGCCTGGGACTGGGAAAGTACCCCAGTTCAGTTCAAAACTTGTGAGACAAAACACTTTTGCAGTAAACTCTTAAAAACACGAGAATGCTCCTGTTGCAAACATAGAACACAGGGGTCAAAACTGAGGTGTTCCTCAGGACACTCCTCTAAGTCCTCTTCTTTTGGCAGTTACACATATTTTCCCTAGATGTTCCCACAGCTTGTTTACTTCAGATGCAGTCATTAGCTTTAGTTATATGAGTGGTGTGACGTTCCACGTCCCAAGAGCTAGCTTATGTAGCCGAGGATCAGACCGCCGAGTGCCCTGCCTTTGACTTTCGCCCAACTCACATCGCACCAGAAACCTGGGGAGAAGACCCTGCCCCAAGTGGAGGAGTTCAGGTACCTAGGAGTCTTGTTCACGAGTGAGGGAAGAGTGAACCGCGAGATAGACAGGCGGATTGGTGCGGCGTCTTCAGTAACGCGGGCGCTGTATCAAACCGTTGTGGTGAAGAAGGAGCTGAGCCGAAAGGCAAATCTCTCAATTTACCGGTCAATCTACATTCCCATCCTCACCTATGGTCATGAGCTTTGGGTCATGACCGAAAGGACAAGATCACGGGTACAAGCAGCCGAAATGAGTTTCCTCCGCCGGGTGGCGGGGCTCTCCATTAGAGATGGGGTGAGAAGCTCTGCCATCCAGGAGGAGCTCAAGGTAAAGCCGCTGCTCCTCCACATCGAGAGGAGCCAGAAGAGGTGGTTCGGGCATCTGGTCAGGATGCCACCCGAACGCCTCCCTAGGGAGGTGTTTAAGGCACGTCCAACCGTTAGGAGGCCACGGGGAAGAGCCAGGACACGTTGGCAATGTCTCACGGCTGGCCTGGGAACACCTCGGGATCCCCGGGAAGAGCTGGACGAAGTGGCTGGGGAAAAGGAAGTCTGGGCATCTCTGCTTAGGCTGCTGCCCCCGCGACCCAACCTCGGATAAGCGGAAGAAGATGGATGGATGGATATTAGTGGTGTTCCTCAAGGTTTCATGTTAGGTCCTCTTTTTTTCATTTTCTGGGATGTTCAACTGCGAGGTCAGATGGAAAAACTTGTTACGACATTTTTGCGGCAGATTTGTTAAAAAACACTAGAGTGCTGTCATAGAGATCATCTTTGACTAACCTTTTTGCAGAAGGTCCTTCAAAACAGGAGAGTGCTCCTGTAACTCGGACCAGTGTTGATTTTGTTGACGTAAAAAAATATTTGTCTTCGTTATCGTGTTGACTAAAACAATAACAAAATTAATTGACAATTTAGTCAACAAATTGAAATGAAACAAACATATTGACGAGAGACAACGTCCAATTGTATTTAATTTGATCTTTAAATGGGTGGGACAAAATAGCCAATCAGTTACATGTGTGGTAGAGACGGTGGAAAAGCACAATGGGTATTCAATCAGAACTCACGTCTTTGAAGGGGACACTGTTTTGATTTTTCATTCGGAAAAGCAAGAATCAATACTAGACATCAACATTCCTTCTACATCGAGAAGAAAGAGAAGATAAGACATAAGGACACACTTCACCTTTGCCCCGGTAGACAAAAAAACTATTTGTAAACCCTGTGGCTTGATTTTCTTCGGCAAAAATTCAACATACTCGTAGCGCCATCAGCAGACTTAACCATCGCAACAGTAAGAATGCCGAAGCAAATTTTTTCGAAATGACTCGTACTGTACTGAATTACTGTTATTACTAAAGACGGTAACGAGCAGGATCGTTTGATATACCACATGTCCCAAAATAAATATTTACTTACAAAACAAGATATTTTGTAGAAGACCATAATGACGCAACTAATATATATACCTGTACAGTTCTTTAACCGATATTCAGCTGATGTTCTGTTCAGCCATTGTTGCACAACTAAACAACCCAAAATAGCAGATATGTCATTTTTCAAGTTAACCATCAAAGAAAGACAGCTAGTTTTATAACACTGCTTGCTGTATTTACATGGGATAGTGGCCAAGACGCAAATTATTATGCACACTCAGTGTAGTTTTACACACTCCATCCATACATTTTCTACCGCTTGTCCCTTCCGGGGCCACGGAGGATCGCTGCAGCCCATCTCAGCTGCACTAGGGCGAAAGGCGCTGTACACCCTGGACAAGTCACCACCTCGTCGCAGGGCCAACACAGATAGACAGACAACAATCACACTCACATTTACACACTAGGGCCAATTTAGTGTTGCCAATCCACCTATCCCCAGGTGCATGTCTTTGGGGGTGGGAGGAAGCCGGAGTACCCGGAGGGAACCCATGCAGTCACGAGGAGAACATGCAAACTCCACACAGAAAAATCCCGAGCGCAGATGCACTAACCCTGAGGCTGTGAGGCAGATTCCCTAACCCCTCCAACACCGTGCTGCCAGTTGTACACACTATAGAATAAAATTTTGATTTTTTTCGTCGTATGACCATATTCGCGCACACATATTTTCATGCGTTGTACTCCCCCCTACATGATATAATGTCCACATTACATTTCAATCATAGAACAGAAAATAGTTACACTGTTATTAAACGCAATAGGGACGGCGTGGCGCAGTGGAAGAGTGGCCGTGCGTAACCCGAGGGTCCCTGGTTCAATCCCCACCTAGTACCAACCTCGTCACGTCCGTTGTGTCCTGACCAAAACACTTCACCCTTGCTCCTGATGGGTGCTGGTTAGCGCCTTGCATGGCAGCTCCCTCCATCAGTGTGTGAATGTGTGTGTGAATGGGTATATGTGGAAGTAGTGTCAAAGCGCTTTGAGTACCTTGAAGGTAGAAAAGCGCCATACAAGGAAAACCCATTCATCCTTTATTATAGTTAAAACATGAATTTAAGTTATGCAGTCCAAACAGTTCATGTATACAACAACCCTGTATATGTAAATAATGTAACACTTTTATTATATCAGTTCTCATTATATTAGTAATGTTAAGATTTGAGTGTAAAATACATGTTATTAGGGGTGTGGGAAAAATCGATTCGAATTTGAATCGCGATTCTCACGTTGAGCGATTCAGTATCGATTCTCTTTTTTTTTTTTTAAATCGATTTTTTTTTCTTTTTATCAATCTAACAAAACCATACACAGCAATACCATAACAATGCAATCCAATTCCTAAACCAAACCTGACCCTGCAACACTCAGAACTGCAATAAACAGAGCAATTGAGAGGAGACACAAACACGACACAGAACAAACCAACAGTAGTAAAACAAAAATGAATATTATCAACAACAGTATCATTATTAGTTGTAATTTCAGCATAGCAGTGATTAAAAATCCCTCAATGACATTATCATTAGACATTTATAGAAATTAAAAAAAAGAACAATAGTGTCGCAGTGGCTTACACTTGCATCACATCTCATAAGCTTGACAACACACTGTGTCCAATGTTTTCACAAAGATAAAATAAGTCATATTTTTGGTTCGTTTAATAGTTAAAACACATTTACATTATTGCAATCAGTTGATAAAACACTGTCCTTTACTATTATAAAAGCTTTTTAAAAAAAATCTACTACTATGCTAGCATGTCAGCAGACTGGGATAGATCCTGCTGAAATCCTATGTATTGAATGAATAGAGAATCGTTTGGAATCGTAAAAATACCGTTTTTTAATCGAGAATCACGTTGAATCGAAAAAATCGATTTATAATTGAATCGCGACCCCAAGAATCGATATTGAATCGAATTGTGGGACACCCAAAGATTAGCAGCCCTACATGTTATGGTCAATTTTATTTATTTCCTGTTAAATAAATACAATTATTTTATTTTATTTCACGCTCCGCTCAGAGCAAGTGAATACATTGTACCCTGCCATAGCTCTACTCAGCTCGTTTGATTAATAAAATGGCGGACGATCTGCTCCGTTAAATACTACACTCTATTGAATGAATGCATATTCGGAAATGACTGACAAAAAAAAAAAATCTTGAGACTTTAATTAGTCTCTTAGTCTGAATTGATTCTGAATTAGGTAATGCACCATATCCAGATGTCCATCCATCCATCCATCCATTTTCTACCGCTTGTTCCCTTTGTATTGAAATTAATCTGTATATGCTGCGTTGATATGTTACCCATCCATCCATTTTCTACCGCTTATTCCTTTTGGGGTCACGGGGGGTGCTGGTGCCTATCTCAGCTACAATTGGGCGGAAGGCAGGGTACACACTGGTCAAGTCGCCACCTCATCACAGGGCCAACACAGATAGACAGACAACATTCACACTTACATTCACACACTAGGGCCAATTTAGTGTTGCCAAGCAACCTATCCCCAGGTGCATGTCTTTTGCGGTGGGAGGAAGCCGGAGTACCCGGAGAGAACCCACGCAGTCACGGGGAGAACATGCAAACTTCACACAGAAAGATCCCGAGCCCGGGATTGAACCCTGACTACTCAGGACCTTCGTATTGTGAGGCAGACGATTTGTTACATTGTACAATAATTGTTGTAACCTTAATATCAAGACAACTTCAAACTAAATTGGCCGTAGTGTGTGAATGTGAGTGTGAATGTTGTCTGTCTATCTGTGTTGGCCATGTGATGAGGTGGCGACTTGTCCAGGGTGTACGCCGCCTTCCGACCGAATGCAGCTGAGATAGGTTCCGGCACCATCCGCGATCCCAAAAGGGACAAGCGGTAAAAAATGGTTTGATGGAGGGACTAAAATATGACTAAAACTAAAATATATTTTTGTCAAAAGACAAAGACTAATATGAAATGTGGCCCCCAAAACAGTTAGGTTGACTATCACTGCTATACAGTATGTCTGCTTGACGCATGTATCCCCTTTTATAACATCACTCAGGGGTTGGGTTTCTCTGAATACACGTTAAAGGACCGCACAACTTCATACAGCCAGATCTTGCGTTATGGCCTTGCAACAACACTCTGGCTTTGCATTGGATTTCTGCAGGTGACCATTCCATTCAATAAAAGTCACATTCAGTGTGTTTGTTGTGATGACATTGTAAATATACTCCTTCATCCATACAGATCATTTTGTCGGTCTTCTACGAGATTTGTGTGGACGATAAAATCCGCCAGTTTGTAGATCTCTGCTCCATCAGCAATGTGAGTTACAATGTGTGTCAAACTCTTCAACTCTTGACTGCTATGCAAATTTTTCTAGAAAGTAGGAGTGGGCGATACAACAATTTTGGGAATCGATCCAAAGTCAAGTCAATAAAGGGCCAGGTATCACTGATACTGATACCTAAACTACATTTTCCAAGATCAGAATGACTTTTTTCTTTTTTTATATCATGTAATAAGAATAAAGCACAGGAATTTTTTTGGGGCAAACAAAATTATTTCTATTACCGAACGTATTTGTGAAAAGTACAAAAAACATATCTCTGGAAAAATTTAGAAAAAACATTAAATGGCTTGAATCAATACTGATATTACTATTTGGATCAATGCGATCTATATTTTGATTGATCCGCCCAGCCCAAAGTAGTGTGTTCAGCAGGCTTGTCCCTCCCTAAACACAGATCACAGGGCCTCGCGATCAGTGGTGGGCCCTGTTTTGTGAAAAATGTCAACTTCAGAATGACAGAACGCTTCATATTTAACTTTACCGCAAACATATTCCTAGACGCTTCCTGCTACATCACTGATTAAAATATGATGACATACTTCCCTAACACCATCATAATGGCTACGTGGCAAACATTGTACAGTGCTCAACTCATAAAACAATGGTACTGGGATATATTCTCTGCGAAATAGGGCCAGGAGTATTGTATTTTAATGATTATAAAATGATTTTCCACTAAAGAAAATCATTATTGAACAATTTATTTTACATTGATTTTGTTAGGATACAAAATATGCAACACATTAAAAAGGATAAAGATTGTTTCACATAAAAACAAAAGTATAAAATTTAAATCTGCTTAGGTTCTAAATTTAGCTTGGTGTTTTGTCTGCTGCAGACTTTCCATTTTCTCTGGGAAGCTCTCGTATTTTGCCCTGCTTTCTTGGCACCATCCTGTTTTAATAATTGCCTGTATTTTTCCCGTAATTGTCCTGTGTTTTTCCCATATTAAACTTTCATAGGAAAAAATGATTATCGTAATAGCTTAGCCTGAAGCACACTCTGACAAGATTGGTGTAACCCAGTCTGTAGCCAGTCAAGCTTTCAAAATAAAAGCATACAGTTTAAAAGAATACGGTTGTACCAGACTAGGCATTCTGAATCTATTTTGGAACGTCTTATTTTTCCTTGTTTCCCTCATTGTCCAGGTAAACTCCCCAATTTCCACATATAAGTATTGACAGGTTTGCTCTTGTGCAGATTTCAGTACTGCTGTTATCTCACCGTTGTTTTGGTTACTACATCCATGGACGTTCAGTGCATGGCCACGCTGATACAAACATGGAGGAAATGAACAACAACCTGAGGAGAGAAGCGGTTTGTATAAATATCAACACTTGCTTTTCATTTTGCCACGCTCACAAATCGGCACTTAATTCATTACATTTTAAAAGTAAATTAAAGTACCAATGATTGTCACACACACACGCTAGTTGTGGTGAAATTTGTCCTCTGCATTGACCCATCCCCTTGTTCATCCTCTGGGGGGTGAGGGGAACAGTGAGCAGCAGCGCCGGCCGGTACGTTCCTTCGACGCATTGTAAGTTAAATGTTAATTACATTTTAGTGTCAGAATGTGCAGCCGCAGTATTCATGGATTTAACAAAAGCATTTGACACAATTAATCATGATATTTTAATAGAAAAACTAGAACGATATGGCATCAGAGGTTTAGTATTGAACTGGGTAAGAAGCTATTTAACCAACAGGAAGCAATATGTGAAGATGGGTGAAAATATGTCAACACGGTTGGATATATCTTGTGGTGTACCCCAGGGATCAATACTGGGACCAAGATTGTTTAATCTTTGTACAAACGACATTCGTAAAGTTACAAAGGACTTGAAGTTAGTTTTATTTGCAGACGACACAACTGCTTTCTGTTCAGGAGAGAACACACAGAAGATAATACAAATAATAACAGAAGAAATGAACAAATTAAAAAAATGGTTTGATAAAAACAGACTATCTTTGAATCTCAGTAAAACTAAAATAATGCTATTTGGTAACAGTAGAAAAGAGCATCAGACACAAATACAAATAGACGGAGTAGATATTGAAAGGGTAAAAGAATCCAGATTTTTGGGAGTATTAATAGATGATGAAATGAACTGGAAACCTCAAATACAAAACATACAACATAAGGTGGCAAAAAACATTTCAATAATGAATAAAGCAAAATACGTCCGGGGCCAAAAATCACTTTATATTCTATACCGCTCGCTAGTGTTACCATATCTGAGTTATTGTGCAGAAATATGGCGAAACAACTACAAATGTGCACTACATTCGTTAACTGTGTTACAAAAAAGATCAATTAGAATAATACATAACGTTGGATATAGAGAATATACAAACCCTTTATCTATTGAGTCAAAAATATTAAAGTTCGGTGATTTGGTAAAATTGCAAACAGCTAAATTGATGTACAAAGCAAATTATAACCTGCTACCAAAGAATGTATGACAATTCTTCTCAACTAAAGAGGAGAAATATAACCTTAGAGGAAAATCTAATTTAAAACATTTGTATGCACGTACAACACTTAAAACCTTTAGCATATCAGTATGTGGAATTCAAATTATGGAATGGATTAAGTAAAGAAGTTAAACATTGTACTGATATGATCCACTTTAAGAGGATGTTCAAATTAATAGTGCTTACAAAGTACAAAGAAGAAGAATTATGAGAACACTTTCAACCTTATTGAAAGTAAGATATTCTTCATCTCAGTATGTTAATAATGACTGAATTAATTAAGTGCATATTATAAAACTGTTGTGTTACTCATCCACGGGTGTCATTTTGCTATTTTGCTATTTGGCTGTAAAGAAGGTCAGTGAATGAATGTATATATTTGTGGGCGCTCTGACGTGGGAAAGGGGTAGGATTAAATAAGCTTTGCTTCTTCCTCCTCCTTTTCGGACATGATGTATTGTGTATTGTGAAATGATGAAATTGCCTGATGTATAATGTTATAGGTGTGTCACGTTCGAAATAAACTAAGAAAAGAAAGAAAGAAAGAAGTCCTACCTCAATCTAATCACATGAAGGACATATCCTGTAAATACAGTAATAATCAATCAATCAATGTTTATTTATATAGCCCTAAATCACAAGTGCCTCAAAGGGCTGCACAAGCCACAATGACATCCACAATACAGAGCCCACATAAGGACAAGGAAAAACTCACCCCAGTGGGACGTCGATGCCAATGACTATGAGAAACCTTGGAGAGGACCGCATTTGTGCCCCCTCACTCACCCATACTATAATGAAAACAGTAATACAAAAAGAATAAATCCTTACTTTTATGCCTAGTTGCTTTATCATCCACACCGGCAGTGTCATATTCCATCTTTAAGTATACCGGTATGCAAATTAGCCCATAAATTAGCACACATCTTTAGGGAAGAGCTTATGTGTAAAATTTTAGTATGTTTAAAAGACGGGGAAACGTTGCACAGATGATAGCAGTGTAAATAAACATGCAAAGCACTACAGAATTTACCTGAAAACAGAAAAGGGTTCTAATGAAAATAATCTCTTTCAGATTTTTAGTAATGTGAGGGTTGTGGAACGGATTGGATTCAATCAATCAATGTTTATTTATATAGCCCTAAATCACTAGTGCCTCAAAGGGCTGCACAAACCACAAAGACATCCTCGGTAGGGCCCACATAAGGGCAAGGAAAAACTCACCCCAGTGGGACGTCGACCATGATGACTATGAGAAACCTTGGAGAGGACCACATATGTGGGCAAATTCCCCCCCCCCCCAAGCGGATCTAACATGATATTGTGAAAGTCCAAGCCATAGTGGATCTAACGTAACCATGAGAATCAAGTCCAAAGTGGATCCAATATAGTAGCGAGAGTCCCATCCAAAGTGGAGCCAGCAAGGAACCATCCCAAGCGGAGGCGGATCAGCAACGCGGAGATGTCCCCAACCGATGCATAGGCGAGCGGTTCATCTTGAGTCCCGACTCTGGACAAGCGGTCCATCCTGGGTCCCGATTTTGGACAGCCAAAATTGCATAATAAGCGTTGATAAGGGTCATCACCAATTGCACGCTGTGGTCTTACCAGAATCACACCTGTCCAAAACCTGACATCATCCATCCATTTTTTACAGCGTGTCCCTTTTAGGGTCACGGAGTGCGCTGGAGCTTATCCCAGCTGCACTCGGGCGGAAGGCGGGGCTACACCACAAATCGCCAGCTCATCACAGACCTGCTATACTAACAAGTTAAATGTCTTATATTATAATCAAATGACAGCAGTCAATTCCATGAGATTATTTTCTAATACAAGTGATTTGGATTCTGGTATTGTATGTCCGGATAAGGGTCCTTTCAGTGAATAGAATTTGTACCCCTTTCAGAGATCACATTTAGTTCTTTTGAAACATTCAAATGTTGCACAATGAAATGTAAGCATAGGATAAAGCACGGGTCAGGAACTTTTTTGGCTGAGAGCCATGAAAGCCAAATATTTTAAAATGTATTTCCGTGAGAGCCGTATAATATTTTTAACACTGAATACAACTGTCAGGTTCAAACACTGATGACATCAATTAAACAGACAGGAAGCAAGGAATTAAACAGAGACTGGATTAAATTTAGCTCAATGAGGAGAAACGCATAGACCTGTACACTTGTACAGTGCCGCCCTATGCTCTGACAAGGGAATTCTATGCCTCCTCTTTTATTTGGACTTTCCCTGATTACAACAACTAATTGGGTGCATCTCTTATTCTTTTTAATAACATTGTTATTCTGAACGCAACCAATAATAAAAAAAATACTTTTGACCATTAATGTGACTTCTTGAACAGGCGCGATAGAAACAGATGGATGGATTAAAATGCATGAGAATGTTTTATATTTTGAACGTTATTTTTAACACTGTGATTACCAGCGGAATTATTAATTACTTATCGTGTTAAGCAACATCAGCTAAGATTTATCTAAGAGCCAGATGCGGTCATCAAAAGAGCCACATCTAGCCCGAGAGCCATAAGTACCCTACCCCTGGGATAAAGGGTAGATTCTTGTAACTTACTGACGGTAAAATATGTATGTTCTATTTCAAAGGAGACAAGGTGTGGTCAAAGAGGTCTTCTACCCAACACAGACATCCAGACGTTTCAGGTGGCCCTTTCCACACAGCTGCGATCCCATTATGACAGGATACAGGAGTCCTTCATTACGGTTTGTACTCATTTCTGCCACTTTTATAAAATGTAAAATGGTACAGTAAACCTCTCCTCAGAACACAATACTGTCGGGCCTCCACTACTCCCAAAAACACTGTTTCTCTAAAGTATTATTTAGATTTTTTCTAACCCCTTTTTTGTAAGATCTATTCTGGAGAGGCTGGTGCACCGGCTATCCAGGAGTAGCAGTGTAGTTTTCGACCTGGTCATAGAACTTTTGAACAACTATACATTTGGCACGGTACTTGAGTGCATGAGAGTTTGCCCTACTAGTCCACATGTGTGTTGTAGACTTGAGAATAGGACCCTGTAGTTCCAGGAATCATGTGAAGGGTACAGGGATGTATATTGGATTGACTGATTTTGGCTATTTGCTTTCAGAATGGCAATTGCCAGAGATTGACAGCAAGTCAAGCTTGTTTCCGATTCTGTTAATGTCTTTGATGAGCAAAATGTCTAGACACATCCAGGGCATCAAGGGACCTGGTTCGATGGCCGCAGTATTGCGTCCCTGATATTTTTATCCGGACGATGCGGTTCTGCTGGCCTCATCGAGCTGTGAACCAAAGCACTCGCTAGATTGGTTCGCCGAAGACTCTTAAGCTGCTTCTAGGATTCAACAAACGTTATTGTTGAACCAGTGCATTCTCATGTGTCTCTGTCTTTCTGAGCCCCTTTTTAAGCAGTATATTTGAATGGAACTTGTTAGATTACGGTGGTAACCCACAAGTTCTTCCCAGAACTTGCAAATCAGGTACAGCCCTCCGTTCGAAGGGTCCCGTCCTCTTGGCGCGGTCGGTCTTACCAAGCTGCTCCATCGACGAGGCTCTATTCAACTGGATGGCGAGGCAATTCACCTAGTTCTAACTACTCTTTGGTTCAACATCTGTCCCGCTTCCTTTTAGTGGTCGACTCGGCTGAGAAGCCTATTTCGCAAGGCCGAGTTAAAATCCCTCAAACCAGCTGTTTTAGATAGCTTGCCTCTAATGAATCTTGGCTCTTGTTACTGACTAGGTTACATTTTAGGGCTGGGAATGGAATGGAAAGACCCATGCCAACGTGTCCTGGGTCTTTCCCGTGGCCTCCTACCTCCTCCTGCCTTAAACACCTCCCTAGGGAGGTGTTCGGGTGGCATCCTGACCAGATGCCCGAACCACCTCATCGGGCTCCTCTCAATGTGTAAGAGCAGCGGCTTTACTTTGAGCTCCTCCCGGATGACAGAGCTTCTCACCCTATCTGTAAGGGAGAGCCCCGCCACCTGGCGGAGGAAACTCATTTTGGCCGCCTGTACCCGTGATCTTGTCCTTTCTGTAATAACCCAAAGCTCATGACCATAGGTGAAAATTGGAACATAGATCGACCGGTAAATTGAGAGCTTTGCCTTCCGGCTCAGCTCCTTCTTCACCACAACGGATCGATACAGCTTCCGTGCCTGTCGACCTCACGATCCACTCCTCCCTCACTCATGAACAAGACTCCGAGGTACTTGAACCCCTCCACTTGGGGCAAGATCTCCTCCCCAACCCAGAGATAGCACTCCACCCTTTTCCAGGCGAGAACAATGGACTCAGACTTGGAGGTGATGATTCTCATCTCAGTCACTTCACACTCGGCTGCGAACCGATCCAGTGAGTGAATGAATGTTTATAAAATTTTTACATATGCATAAAAATGTGTTATCTTTTGGATTATTTTCTTAATGAAGTAACGTTTATGACAACCTGTTTTCAAAACACAATATAGAATGGCAGATATAACAGGATAATGCATACATTCATCATTTGTTTCCAAAACGGTTACAAAAAAGTGGGACTCCAAAAATTTACTGTGCGACCCAATTTTTATGACTTGATGGGGTCCTTGGGACCCCATTTTGAAAATTCCTAGCGCCAACACAGGTTTGGACCTAATGATGCTGTAAATGAGGCAGAAAATAGGTGACAGCCACTATACACACACAAAAATTACTAGAAATAGGGCAGTCTGCACCACTTTTGCAATTGTTATTACTTGTTCACTCAGTCTTAATAGATCACCCACAACACGCCCACAAAGAGTACTAGCAAATTTAAAATTTGTACACGCTATTTACCACTTGATATTTGGATCTTAATAGATCAAGCCTGGGCTTCACGTTGACACGGGGGTTAGTGCGTCTGCCTCACAATATGAAGGTCCTGAGTAGTCAGGGTTCAATCCTGGGCTCAGGAGCTTTCTGTGTGGAGTTTGCCTGTCCTTGTGAATGCGTGGGTTCCCCCTGGGTACTCCGGCTTCCTCCCACATCCAAAGATATGCACCTGGAGGTAGGTTGAATGGCAACACTAAATTGGCCCTAGTGTGTGAATGTGAGTGTGAATGTTGTCTGTCTATCTGTGTTGGCCATGTGATGAGGTGGCGACTTGTCCAGGGTGTACCCCGCCCTGCGCCCGATTGTAGCTGAGCTAGGCACCAGCGCCCCCCGCGACTCCAAAGGGAATAAGCGGTAGAAAAATGGATGGATGGATAGATCAAGCCCTATGTCTCCAAGATGGCCTGGGAATGCCTCATAATCCCCTGGAAACATCTGGACGAAATACCTGGGGAGTCGGAAGACTGACTGGGTTTCTCTGCTTAGGTTGCTGGCTAAATTAATTTTTAAAAATCTGTCTGCCAGTGTCTTAATCAAGCTACTATGCCTCCTCACACTTTGAAAACCATTTTTATGAATGCAATTGTTTAAATTTGAATGCTTCGCTTTCTCTTTCAGCGGTACAGACCATCACGACTAATGGACCCGAACTCTGCCAATCAGCCAGATCAAAACATCCGGGCTTACCATGCCATGAACCACTTCCTTGGATCCGTTATAGATCATGTTAGTTTCACACTGACTTAGTTAGTTATTGGTCAAGTTCCATGCCTAATTTCCTCTTATGCAGGCCCATCCTGACGTGGACTACTATGTGAGGGACAAACTGACCTTAGAGAGGATCATGGGCATGGAGTTTCTTGAACCAAAGGACAAGAGCATCTTTTATAATGGTATTTGTGGTGTTATGTACATTTGTTTGTTGGTGCATGTTGTAAAGTATGTTTGTCACCACAGATGAAGCCCACACCTTCAGTAATGTGCTCTTCTACGGACATGAGGGCACCCTGCTGATTTTTGACACGTTGTTCTTTTGCATCATTGATCTTGCATCTCAGAACTTTGTACTTGCAGCCGTGCTGACGTACATGGAGCAAGTGGTTAGTATTTAGTGTACTGTATATACTTTTTCCAAGACGGACATGATGGTGTATTGAAATTAATCAACCTCCCTACAGATCTTTAAAAAGATCCGAGTTGGTCTCGGGAAGAAGAACCTGGTCTTCAAAAGTCAAGTGGATGAGAGGTTTTTTACATAATTAATAGGGTAATAACTCATAACTATAAAAGGTCAGTGTTTTTCATATTTGTGCTGCTTCCCTTTTTAGACAGTACAGCTTGGATTTCAATTTGTTTACTGTAATGTTATGTGTAAAACATGACTATATTGATTAAAATGTGTATATTCAGTGTTGTACATTGTGTATAATGTATTTTTTTTTATTTTTTTTTTGGGCAAGTTCGGAAACGGGGGAATATCATAGAGACTCTAGATTTAAAAGAATTAGGCACAAATTGTCATACTTTTTTAAAATTGCAGTCTGCCAGATATTTTACTAATACCGAAACTCTAATGATTAAAAAAATATCCATCCTTCCATTTTCCACCGCTTGTCCCATTCGGGGTGCTGGAGCCTATCCCAGCTGTACTTGTGCGGAAGGCGGGCTACACCCTGGACAAGTCGCAACCTCCTCACAGGACCAACACAGATAGACAACATTCACACTCTTTTGTAGTATTGATTTAAAAATGCACCTCCAACGTTTAATTTTTACATGAACAGGAATTATTATCAAAACATTATACTAATGAGGATGGTAAATGAATTATACTTGTATAGCACTTTTCTACCTTTTTTTGAAGGAACTCAAAGCACTTTGACACTATTTCCACATTCACCCATTCACACACGTCTGATGGTGGGAGCTGCCATGCAAGGCGCTAATCAGGACCCATCGGGAGCAAGGGTGAAGTGTCTTAATGCTCAAGGACACAACGGACGTGACTAGGATGGTAAAAGGTGGGGATTGAACCAGGAACCATGAATTGATTAACGTGGACCCCTACTTAAACAAGTTGAAAAACTTATTCGGGTGTTACCATTTAGTGGTCAATGGTATGGAATATATAATGAGCTGCGCAACCCACAAAAAAATAAAGTTTCAATTAATCAAAACCCTTAGGGTTTAGGCCGTCCCCCAGGATGAAGATATTTAATGCAGACTGAGTTTATTTTTAGGTAATTTAATTTAAATTTGTTTTTTTTTCTTTACCATTAAAAACATATTAAAAAATGCTTACCAACGGGAGGCATTGAGACGTCCTCCGAGACACAAGATGGCGCTACGGCATTACTGCAAAGACGGCTTCACGCTTAAAAACGGGAAAGAAACCACCACACCATGGCGACAGGGACGCTATTGCCTTTTCATTGCCGATACGAAGTGCGGTTCATAGTGTTTAATTTTATACATTTTATTTCGCTTCACGGCCAACAGTATATCATCCCGTATGAAACTCCTTCAAACTGCAGTGTCGACGAGTTCTTCGACTTTTCCAGTCTGTCGTGTGCAAACTGTGGTCCAAATCAACAACAGAACGCAGGAGGTCTGTAAATAATCTCAATAAAACAGTTGTGTACGCACAAATTGTTTACTACTTGTGTGTCAAATTACATATGTGCTGGGTTTTGTTTAAAAGTAAAAGACGTCGTGTGGTAATGTTGACCAGTTTTTCAAGGCTTGGGCTTGTTTGGAAAAAAAGGATGTGGAACACATCCTCACATCTGATTTATTATTGAAACGTTGCTCGAGCAGTCAATGTAGTCTTGTATTGAATATTTTCTAATAAAAAAAAAACAACTTAAATGTAACCAATTATTTCATTAATGACGACATCCATCCATTCATTTCTACCGCTTGTCCCTTTTGGGGTCGCAGGGGCCTATCTCAGCTGTATTTGGGCGGAAGGCGCTGTACACCCTGGACAAGTCGCTATCTCATCGCAGTCCAACACAGATAGACAGACAAAATGTACTCACACATTCACACTCTAGGGTCAATTTAGTGTTGCCAATCAACCTATCCCCAGGTGCATGTTTTTGGAGGTGGGAGGAAGCCGGAGTACCCGGAGGGAACCCACGCATTCACAGGGAGGACAAGCAAACTCCACACAGAAAGATCTTGAGCCCGGGATTGAACCCTGACTACTCAAGACCTTCGTATTGTGAGGCAGACGCACTAACCCCTGTGTCACCGTGAAGCCCGGGCTTGATCTATTAAGATCCAAATATCAAGTGGTAAATAAGTGTGTGTATATATGTATACACATTTTTGTATGGTCTCAAGTACCCCCACAGACAAGTACTGTATTTGAGAAGCAGTATTTCCCCATAGGACTGCAATCTATCTAACAATGCATTGGGGCGGGCAATGGTGTCATCGTCTCATTTGCATATTTTGACACATGTGCTTGTAATTGTAAGAGTGAGGAATAGCGGACAGCAAAGTGAGTAAAAACATAAGAGCGTATTGTATTATCCACAAATAAACTAATCAAAAGTTGTTTTCCGTCTTTTCCAGGTCTGAGTTGTATTTGCAAAAGTGGATTCCGCACAGTCACAACTGAGAAGACGTCCATTACTTGTGAGTCCTGTCCAGGAGACAAGCCAGTAGGTACCTTTTTTAATGAAGTATTTATTGCTGTGTGTCTTAAAATGTTCTTCCATTGCATTTTCTAAAACATGTGTGCGATTTGACGATTGTTTTAATTCGAATCCAGGCAGTAACTAAAGATGGTTTTGGGTGCATTCGCTGCCCAAGTAGTCTCACTGTGGCTGGACAGTGCCAATGTCCTCCAGGATACATCCTTGGTAGGTCCCTCAAATTCCTTACGTTGACTACATAAAGGGTCTTATATCTAAATGGCTGCCCATGGCTTTTTTTCTTTCAGTGGAGAGGGATGTCAGCGGGAACCTTTTGGATGAGGCAGTGTGTGAGATGTGCAATGGAAATGTTTCAGCTTTCTCGGTACCAAACCGCAGAGGCGAAAGGTATCCGTACCACACATTAAAATATAGACCCAGCAAGCTCATATACTCAGATACGCAGTGTGGACCAGTAAATAGACTGACCCAGCGTTTAAAACGAGCAATAATCGCAGTATGACACTGGTGTCTTCTTTTATTTGCACAATAAAGTCTTCTAATATTGTCTTGCGGGGACATCACCACTAAGATCTTCTATGTGTTTTCTGTCTTTCAGGTGTGAAAGATGCCAGGCTTCATTTATCAAAAGCTCCTGTGTGTGTAACTCTCCCTCTGTGCTGGTGAGCTCCCTACTAACTAGAAATGTGACGTTCACGAAGGACTTTAGGCTTTTGAACGGCTCTTTAAAGTGACTGTAGAGAACTGAATCCCAGTTGGCAGTTGTTCGGTTGCGAGCCATTTTTATATGAAAATTGCCCATGCTGCCTACAGTACATGTGTGTGCCACTTTTACTGCTGTACCAGGAAGGATATAGCAGTGCTTGAAAATAAGTACAAAGTGTACTACAAGAACAATAGTATGTACATAATCATTGACTTAAATAATATAGGATGTAAATAGATCAGGTTATAAATTACATGGGTTGATAGGAGTATATTATAAATATATGATAAAAGGAAAACTAGAATTGATTGCGGTTCTGTTGGGCAAATAGTGCAGAGAAATGGCAACAAACCAAACCAAATAAAAGCCCATTCTTCACTGTCCCGTTTGCATTCACATTTTTACTATGTGTATATTTTTATTCTAGTTGTTTTTATACGTACTATAAAATGATGGCCGTTGGCATTTAAACCAGTGGTTGGCACTAGAAGGAAGGTAAAGAGTCTCTCTCAATGACGCAATGGCAGTGACTAGGATGGCGGAAGCTAAAATCGAATGAGGAACCCTCACGTTTCTGGCAGGATGCTCTACCATCTGAGCCACGCTGCCCTGGTAAACCAGGCCCTTAATGTTGCATATTTTACTGTGCCACCATTTTTTTACGGCAAGGGAAAATACAAACTAGTGATCCCCTTGTCAAAACATACGGATATGGATGCGTGGACAAGATGGATATGGATTGTACACAATAAAAGCACAAGTCAAATGAAATTGTAATAACATTTCAAAATAACTTACACTAATAGGATAAATATTGGTGGGTTGTGTAAGTTTTACTTATTTTGATTCCGAGTTTCATTGATATTTGATAACATAACAGCGAGCCAGTATTTTGAACACCTCGTAAACAGGAACACTATATTGTGGTTATGCTATGCTAAATTATTACATGTTATTTGTTATGTTATTTTAGGCAGGCGGGTTATGTCTACCTCAGAGCAGTCTTGCCACTAATGTCAATCCAAGTGTCAACTTTGCTCAGCTGGTAAGTCTCTTGTCTTTTGCCTTTCTATGTTTATGTTCATTGTTACCTCTGCCAAGGGCAACTTTTTTTGGACTCTGTTTTGGGTTTAGTTTTTTTATGCTAGTAAAGACATACTGCTAGCTGCAGTTAACCATGAGCACTAATGTGAAGTTAATCGAGATTGGCTCTTTTTAAAAGCTTAAGCACCACATATTATAATATTTCAGGGCTGTATGTTTTTTTCAATCTTGCCCTTGTTTTCTGATGTACTCTGATTGTGCTTCCCTTACAGAAGGTCAGTGTTTTGTCTGCCTGGTTCGTCAAAAACCTGTACTCATCCGCAGCCGCCTGCCTTGTAATTATTATCTTCATGATTATTTAATGTAGTTCTAGTTAAAAGTAGCCTTTTGTGTGAGCTCCATCGTCTATGTTAACAAATGATACGTCAACAGAGCTTCTCCAACCTCACTGCGTGCCAGGCCCTGGGAAACATGTGCGTGATGAACATGCACTCCTTTAGCGGAATAAGCACTGATGCCTGCGGCCTCTTTAACACCGTCTTCAGATCACGGGCCGCTTTTAGTTCCACTCAAGACATTTCCTACTGGTAAGAGTAAAAAGAGACACAAACTTTCATAGGACTCAACAATAGGTACAGTACATTTCTTGATATACAATGTGTGACGGTGCCAATCATTTCTGCGTGCAGGAGACAAAATCTGCCATGGCTTTACTACGGCGACGAACCTGGACTTGCAAGTCGAGTCCTTCAGACAGATCCAGTCCCAGTTAGCTTTAGTTTCAGGGGAAGAAACAAGGTAACTTAAATCACAAAATGCAGAAAAGCTTCCTTTTAACTGACAAGTTATGTTTTCCCCCTGGACAGAACACAGATATTAAGCTGCTTGCTGCCGTTTATAACGTCAGAGGAGTGTTCCTCAGATGGGAAAACATTGGAGGATCAAATCTAATGGTGAGAACTGTGTTAGGATTTGATCAAGGAGGTGACCCCAGGATGCAGAGACGGGAAGCGTGGTTGAATTACAAAAAGTTAAACAATTTAATGAGTCCAAAAAGTGTAACTAAAGGCAATGGGGCAGAAGTGCACACCATGAATAAGCAAACAAAAACAGGTCCCTCACTGGTCGGCAGGGGAAAAAGCCAGGGCACACTGAGCTCAACAAAAGGTCTAACACAAAATCCTCTTTACCTCAGGGAGGCTACGAAGCAAACACAAAGAGGTGAGGAATTTCAGGAATACGGAGAGACAACATACCAGGCAGGACAAGGTGAATCAGGCACATGCACGTGGGAGGTGCAGGAGACAACAACCGGCAGAGACTAGCTGTCGGTGACGAGTTTAAATACTACTGGGTAGAGATTTGTTGCAGGTGTGCCTCGCTGTGTACTAATTGACTGAAGAAAAAACAGACACCATAAAAGAGAAGGCAGGGAAATGACAAAACACATGATAAGGTTCATGCATTTGGGCATGAGCTTGTAGTATCTTTAAATTATAACATGTATATTTTCTATTAGACTGGGTCTGATTTTAACTTCGGTCCCAGAACTCTGGAGGGGTTTATTCCATCGGAAAGCACATGAGGTAAATGGATAGGAGCCAACATCTACAGTATATAGTCAGTGATGAAGGGTCAGAGGTCACAAAGGATAGGTTTTCCCATTGGTACTTTTTTGGACATTTCAAGTATTTGCTGTCTGCCAGCCTTCCCTCTCGGCTTCAACCTGGGATATATTCTAAATAAATACTTCCGTTAGGGTTGCACCATATGGAAGATAGAAATCGTATCCTTTTGGGCGATGATAGAGCTTTTATTACTATCGTTATATTGTGATAAAGCATGTTTTAATGGTGTCCTACAAATGTGACAGCGACAAGCGAACGAACGCGTCCTTAACAGCTCCACAGTGCAAAATTGCTAGTAAGTCAGCCTCCATGGCAGCAACTAAAGTACTTATCTTAAAAATACCATGTTACTGGAGCTAAGAACAACTAAACATGCTACACTACACACCATAGGAAGATATGCTAACCACAAGCCAGAGTCCTTGAATGTGAAAAAAATAACACAAATAACGATAGTTATTGATACGTTACATATATAATTTTATTTCTCACAAAAATGTTTTTGTTGTTTTTGTTATTGCTTATAACTTAAGGAAATAGGATTTTGAACACAGGAGAGCTTTAAGGGTAAAAACCAAAGGTTTTAAATCGTGACCAATAATTAAATAAATATTGAATTCATATTTTTTTGCCATTATCCTGCTGAGTGGCCTTGTGGTTAGAGTGTCCGCCCTGAGATCGGTAGGTCGTGAGTTCAAATCCCGGCCGAGTCATACCACAGACTATAAAAATGGGACCCATTGCCTCCCTGCTTGGCACTCAGCATCAAGGGTTGGAATTGGGGGTTAAATCAACAAAATGATTCCTGAGCGCGGCCACCACTACTGCTCACTGCTCCCCTCACCTTCCAGCTGGTAGAACATGGGGATGGGTTCAAATGTGGAGGGTAATTTCAACACACCTAGTGTGTGTGTGTGTGACTGTCAGTGGTACTTTTAACTTTTTTGTCTGCCCTTGTATTGAATCAACACACACATTTGTATTATCGCCCAAAACTAATGTAAAGTATCCAAAGAACAAAAGAATAAGTGCTTATTACATTTTAACAGAAGTGAACGTAGAAAAAAGTACATTAATAATAGTTTTGAAAAGCGTGGCGCAGTGGGAGAGTGGCCGTGCGCAGCCCAAGGGTCCCTGGTTCAAATCCCACCTAGTACCAACCTCGTCACGTCCGTTGTGTTCTGAGCAAGACACTTCACCCTTGCTCCTGATGGGTGCTGGTTGGCGCCTTGCATGGCAGCTCCCTCCATCAGTGTGTGAATGTGTGTGTGAATGGGTAAATGTGGAAGTAATGTCAAAGCGCTTTGAGTACCTTGAAGGTAGAAAAGCGCTATACAAGTACAACCCATTTATCATTTATTTAATAACACTTACTGCATACCTCAGCAGCCAAATTAGAAACCTTTGAAATCTTTTTGGAGATGGTTGTATTATAATGTACTTACTAAATTTTATATATATATATATATATATATATATATATATATATATATATATACATATATATATATATATATATATATATACATATATATATATATATATATATATATACATATATATATATATATATATGTATATATATATATATATTATATCCCATTGCAGGAGGCTACAATATATCTTGATATAGATTTTAGGTCATATTGGCCTCCGTGTCTACAACACTGGACTGTTTTGGAAATATGGGCCGTTACGAAATTGGATTAGCCGCTAAACTCTGACAGGAAAAGACTGCGCCATTGTGACATTACTACAGGTTTGAGGAAACACAAGCCAAGGTAGGATAAAGTATTGTTTTTCAGCTAATCTTGGCATGTACACAAAAACACCGACATTAACTGATATAATGTTGGTAAAAGACATTTTTTATACAGCTCTGTAATAATCCAAGAGTGTGCAGTTGTATCTCATGCTGTGACAGGTGCATCTATATACTCATTATGTATTTTCGACTGTGTCTGAAAAAAAAAATTGCGGTGTTGTTCGTTTTCAAGATGTACAAATAGTGTACATTTTTAAAAGAGAGATTCTGATACTATTGAAAAAGGTGAGGCGTGGTTAAATTTTAAATCTGAAGGGAAAACCTCACAAACAAACTGCTTGTAGAAAGTGGGTTATAAAAGTGACTGTACAGTAAAATGTATACAAAATTAACACCAAAGCATATCCAATACAAATCCAACTTACGTATATTTCATACAATTGTTTTTTAAATTAAGCTGGTGCTAATATAGTTTAGCACCACTGATAGCTATCTGATAACTTGTGCATTAATAGCTTGCTGACACATGCCACGCTAATCTATAATTGACACATGGCGCATTAATCGCTGGTTGAAAAATGGCTCGCCAATTGCTAGCAAACAATTAGTGCAAAACATTAGATTTTATTCTTAATTTTATTTTGTATTTCTTTAAATGTTATTCTATTTAGACGTATAATTGTATTAATTAATGTATTATTTTGTTAAATTGGATTGTAACAAATGTAATGTAATCTACATGACCATTCTATTTATTTAGCGCTTTTCTAGAGAAAAGCGCTATATAAATATAATTCACTTCACTTCACTACCCCTCACTTATTTTTTTTCTAATGTTGTTTGTGGCTACCGAGTGTAAGTTAGCTGTAAAAATAAATGCCACTGTTTTTTATTCCAGCACCAGACACATATATTTATTTGGGATATTATATACTGTAGATTAGCCTAATTCACATTTATGTATTTGCCTTCTCGTTTGTAGATTTGTCCAGAAACTGCCCTCAAAAGATTGTCAGCTTTCAGCTTTGGCACATCTTACCAAGAAAGTGTAAGTTCACTGCTCCTGTTTACTCATTGATATCACAGCAGTTTTGTACTGATCACATGACTCATATGTGTTTATGTATAGTGTGATGTTTCAGTGGCAGACTTGCTGCACACTCTTCCCGAGCCGCTGTTTTATGATGTATTTATGGACCTCGGTGGAGAAGACAGCAGAAAACTTCTCCCTATTCCTGTTTTAGTGTATAACCAGCAATACAACGGACGTTTCATCAACCAAGGTGAGATTTGTGTTCCATGTGTCAGTGTGTGATATTTTCGGGGTGGTATCCTATTTTCCGCACTCCTTGCACAGAGAGCATGAAGAGCTGGTACCTGTCTCGGCGTATATTTCTTCTGGATGCGCTGAGCGGCAGGGAGAATAGTATGAATTCCCTTCCGAAAGTCATCCGTGTTGCCAATTCTGTCAAAATAAGGTGTGGCATTCAAACACAAGACAGAAAAACTTTTTTTTTTCACTTCCTGGTGACAGAGGGATGGTATTTTGCTTGAATGAATGCAGGTTCCAGTTGGTTCCAAACACACAAGAAGGTCAGGTGTTCCCTCCTTTGCTGACTGTGGAATACAGAGATGTTCCCATCACTGATATCGATACACAAACTGTGTCTGTAAGTCATAACATACATTGTTCGGTCAATTATGTCACTCAGTACTTTAGCAAATAATGATCAGATAAGAATCATATAATGACAAACTTAGATAGGATAGACTTTTATTTATCACACAATGGGGGGATTACATTGTTGCAGTGCAGTTTTTTTTTTACATACAGTAGTAGAAGTAAAGCATAAGGAAAAACAAAAAAATACCAATACATACTACATATTGCTCACAAATATATATAGATAGAAGATCATATACAATAAAAAAAACACTATCATTGGTATAGCACACCACGAGAAAAAAACATCACAGTAATCACATAAGTGTGTTGTTAAGTCTTATGGCCGTGGGTAGAAAGGACTTGTGATAGCGCTTCTTCTTGCACTGTGGATGTAACAGTCTAATGCTGAAGGAGCTACTCATGCCGGGCCTCCACAGTGCCGTGCATGGTGTGAGATTGATTAGACATTATGGATGTTAACTTGATCAGCATTACTCTGTGAACCACCACCTCAATTCTCTATTTATGATTTATGAACTCAATTGGTTCTTAAGCAGGGTTCTTAATTCAATACGTTTGTATAATAAAGCAGATTTCGCCATAAGAAACAATGTAAGTATAAATAATGGGCTCCAGCCTCAACCAAAGTCCATATTTTAGTGAAAGTTTGTAGCGGTTTGTGCTATATATACACTATTATATATCAAACAAACATAACAATGTGTGATAGATCAACTATCTCTTTATTAACAAGCCAAAACAACAACAGCAACAACAATGACAACCTCAACTGTTTTCTGTATGTGCTGCTCTGGCCAACATGTGCACACACATAGAAATCCCTTTGGTGCCTCCACAAATGTTCAGAAATCACAAACATCCATAACTTTGACAACCATATTGCTACAATAACAAACATTTAAAAAAGTTAAATCCTCTTTTAATTGTCATCGGCAAATGAACAGCTGACAAAAGGAGGAGCTGACAAGGGGAGAAGGAGGCGTGTGCGCGCGTATGTGCGCGTGCTCATTAGAAAGAGACGCCGCTGAACGAGACGTTGTGAAAAATAAGTCCGTTTTGGCTTATTTTTCCAGAAAAGTCTGTTCGCATCACAATTAAAAACTTGCTGATGTGTGTAATTTTTTTTTTAATACAGGCAAGCACAAAATGGCTGATAGCCGGACACAAAATGAGAGAATGAAGCAATCCTACACAACAACATGGTTCATGCACAGAGACATAGTTTGCTCATTTAAATAGTCCGTAAATCAAAACGTTTGCATTTGATAAAGTATGATTGGTAAATCTGTACATAAATGATGTGGAGGGCCAGATCTAGCCCTTGGGCCTTGAGTTTGACTCCTGTGCCTTTTTATAAATCTAAAAATTTACCTAGGGTTTATTCGTAAGTTGTTGTCCTGTTAAAAACTTTAAGGTTATCAAATAATTTATAACATAAATAATATTTTCGCAATTAACTAACCCTTTTCTAAAAGACAATATGTAAACAATGCTATCTGCTGGATCTGGTGTGATACTACTTCTTAGTAATAATGAGTGCTGCTGACGGAGGTTATATTTAAAACTTCTCTCCTTCTGTAGATGAGCTTTGCTTTGGAGTATGAGATGGATCAAAGTGAGGCTCGAATGAAGACCAATGTGAGTTCAAACTAAAAGTTATTTCTAACGTGAATCATTGTAATAGTGATTACCCTGATTGTGTGTGCACAGACTGCTTTAGGTGTGTTGGCTGGTCTGTCTGTGCTCTTATCAGTGCTGAAGACAGTCAGTTGGAAGAGGAGGATTGCCTCACCTATTGTTGATTTGAGGGTATAGTTAGAATGTTTGCCATTAACAGACTTGACATTTCCATGTCAAAAGTTGTTTCTTTACCCCTTGCCGCTTTTAGACCATGCTGATGTTTTTCTTGTTTTACGCCGGAGATCTGGCCAATGTTTTCCTTGCCGTCACTGTGGGAACTGGACTCTACTGGCTCATCCTTTACAAGGTATACAATACTTATATGCGGAATTTTACAGAACATAGGACACATCTGACGGCTATTTTTTCCAGGCCCAGCAGCAGGCATCAGTGTTGTTGCCACTGCCTCAACAAGAAGAGCAGTTTGTGACATACATCAGTTGTGCCTTTGCACTCAAGGTGAGACATGCCAAAGGTGAACAAAGCTAGAAAAGTGAGACTTTAGGGGAACTGCAATTTTTTTTTTTAATTGTTGCCTATCGTTTACAATCATTATGAAAGACATGACAATAGTTTTTAATGTATTCTAAATAGTAAATAAATGCAATCAAAAGTATGCTTACAATGGAGCCCACGGGAGACACTCTACTCTGCCTATAAAGGCCTTAAATAATATCAAAACACTTCCATTAAGGTTTTATACACATGATGTACGTATAATTGTAATGTTGTAACAGACACATTTATAATTACATTTAATATTTATGTATTTTGCTCATTTTAAGCATACGCGGCACCTTAACCACTGATTACTGCTCAATGCAGACTTTATGAGAGCCCACAAACATAATTCAACATCACTTACAGTCATTGGGATGCCGACTGCTAGGATGTTTATATATTCCTATTTAGATGAAGCACATGAATGATTCATAATCCTTGCGAAGAATAGCGGGGTGGAACTAAGCGTCTTTTCATGTCGGTCTCGCTATTGTCGAGTCTAAATTGGCTGTCAAAGTTTACAAACTTGTTGGAATATGTCCTTGTCCTTCTACTGTCCATGATTTATGATCTACAATTAAGTTTGACGAGCAATGAAGCAGCTCATCAGTCGATCGATCATGTCAACATTGGCACACAAGCTTGTGATTATGGCGCCGCTGTAAATAGTTTTTCCGTGTTAGCCCTTATAATAACATTATCACTAATACGTGCTTAATAGGGGTGTCCAAAAACAAATAGATTTTCAAATTAACCGCAATTCTTACTTGTAACTTTTCTTAATTGATCCAAAAAAATCAAAAATGTATTTAAAAAAAAACTGAAATGTATTTAAAAGTATATGTATATATTGTTTTTTTTATAAATAAATATAAATAAATGGGTTGTACTTGTATAGCACTTTTCTACCTTCAAGGTACTCAAAGCGCTTTGACACTACTTCCACATTTACCCATTCACACACACATTCACACACTGATGGAGGGAGCTGCCATGCAAGGCGCAAACCAGTACCCATCAGGAGCAAGGGTGAAGTGTCTTGCTCAGGACACAACGGACGTGACGAGGTTGGTACTAGGTGGGATTTGAACCAGGGAGCCTCGGGTTGCGCACGGCCACTCTCCCACTGCCCCACGCCGTCCCATATATATATAAATAAATAAATAAATGGGTTGTACTTGTATAGCGCTTTTCTACCTTCAAGGTACTCAAAGCGCTTTGACATTACTTCCACATTTACCCATTCACACACACATTCACACACTGATGGAGGGAGCTGCCATGCAAGGCGCCAACCAGCACCCATCAGGAGCAAGGGTGAAGTGTCTTGCTCAGGACACAACGGACGTGACGAGGTTGGTACTAGGTGGGATTTGAACCAGGGAGCCTCGGGTTGCGCACGGCCACTCTCCCACTGCCCCACGCCGTCCCATATATATATAAATAAATAAATAAATGGGTTGTACTTGTATAGCGCTTTTCTACCTTCAAGGTACTCAAAGCGCTTTGACATTACTTCCACATTTACCCATTCACACACACATTCACACACTGATGGAGGGAGCTGCCATGCAAGGCGCCAACCAGCACCCATCAGGAGCAAGGGTGAAGTGTCTTGCTCAGGACACAACGGACGTGACGAGGTTGGTATTGGGTGGGAATTGAACCAGGGACGCTCGGGTTGCGCACGGCCACTCTCCCCACTGCGCCACGCCGTCCCTGTTATATATGTTTTGTTTTTTTAAATATGTCTTGTTCAACGCCTCAGGCAAATCATGTTGTTGCCACATCTGCTAAACAGATTTACTTTAGAAAAGAGAAGTGTTGGATAGTTCTCTTGTCACCTTATTTGTATTTGACATGGAATAACGACTTCCGGACGGCTTCGAAGTGATTCTGGACCACCAGCCGCCGCCTCAGGTAGGGGAAGCAGTGCACTGTCAACACCGTGTATGGTGAGAATGCTGTGCTGCAGATGTTGTGTATCGGTGGAGGGAATACTTCGAAGACCTCCTCAATCCCACCAACACATCTTCCTATGAGGAAGTAGTGAGTTATAGGAGTGGCCTCTCCTATTTCTGGGGCTTAGGCCCCAGGGGTGGATGAGATCTGCCCGGAGTTCCTTAAGGCTCTGGATGCTGTAGGCTGACAAGACTCTACAACATTGCTTGGTAATCGGGGGCAATACCTCTGGATTGGCAGACCTGGGTGGTGGTTCCTTTATTTTAAAAAGTGGAAATGGAGGGTGTGTTTCAACTATTTTCGTTCTGGTCGTGGAACTGTGGACCAGGTCTATACTCTCGGCAGGGTCCTTGAGGTTGCATGAGAGTTTGCCCAACCAGTCTACATGTGCTGTGGACTTGGAGAAGGCATTCGACCTTGTCCCTGTGGGGAGTGCTCAGAGAGCATTGGGTATCAGACTGTCTAATTGTGGCGGTCAGATATGATCAGTGTCAGAGCTTGGTCCGCATTGCCGACAGTAATTTGGACCCGTTTTAAGTGAGCGTTGGACTCCGCCAAGGCTGCCCTTTGTCACCGATTCTTTTCATAACTTTTTATGGACAGAATTTCTAGGTACAGTCAGGGCGTTAATGGGATCCGATTTGGTGGCTGCAAGATTTGGTATCTGCTTTTTGCAGATGATATGGTCCTGATGGATTCATCTGGCCAGGATCTTCAACTCTTACTGGATTGTTTCGCAGCCGAGTATGAAGCGACTGGGATGAGAATCAGCACCTCCAAGTCCGAGTCCATGGTTCTCGCCCAGAAAAGGGTGGCGTGCCATCTCCTGGTTGGAGAAGAGATCTTGCCCAAAGTGGAGGAGTTAGAGTACCTCGGAGTCTTGTTCACGAGTGAGGGAAGAGTGGATCGTGAGATCAACTGTCGGATAGGTGCGTTGTCTTCAGTAATGCGGACACTGTATTGATCCGTTGTAATAAAGAAGGAGCTGAGCCGGAAGGCAAAGCTCTCAATTTATCCCGTACAAAATTAGTTCCCTCCATCGGGGTACCGGGCTCTCCCTAAGTGACAGGGTGAGAAGCTTTGTCATCAGGGAGGAGCTCAAAGTAAAGACGCTGCTCCTCCACTTCGAGAGGAGCCAGATGAGGTGGTTTGGGCATCTGGTCAGGATGCCACTCGAACGCCTCCCTGAGGAGGTGTTATAAAGAAGGAGCTGAGCCGGAAGGCAAAGCTCTCAATTTATCCCGTACGAAATTAGTTTCCTCCATCGGGGTACCGGGCTCTCCCTAAGTGACAGGGTGAGAAGCTTTGTCATCAGGGAGGAGCTCAAAGTAAAGACGCTGCTCCTCCACTTCGAGAGGAGCCAGATGAGGTGGTTTGGGCATCTGGTCAGGATGCCACTCGAACGCCTCCCTGAGGAGGTGTTTAGGACACGGGGAAGACCCAGGACACGTTGAAAGGATTATGTCTCCCGGCTGGCCTGGGAATGCCTTGGTATCCCCTTGGAGGAGCTGGGCAAAAGTGTTTGGGGAGAGAAAAGTCTGGGCTTCTCTACTTAGGCTGCTGCCCCCGCGACGTGAAAGAAAATTGTTGGATTTAATAAATGTTTGGGTAAAATTTAATTTCACAAAACCAAGTTTCTTTTAAGTAATATAGTAATTTATCAGAGCTGTTAACTATTTTATGGAGTAATGTAGTTAATCATAAAACTGGTATCATACGGTATTAAAAAAGTATTGATTTTGAATCGAAAGTTGTTTTGAATCAAGAATTGATTCTGAATAGAATCGTTACCCCCTAGGATCGAACCAAATCGAATTGTGCAATGCCCAAAGATTCACAGCCCTATTGGTTAATATTCAAGTCATGAAATATAAATGGACTATTGTGGGCGGTTATTTATTGGGTATTAAGGATGGAATAGAGGACTTCCCTTTGACTGCGCTCTAAGCAGACTTTTATTTACGTTTATTTACAAGTTAGAATGCTTAAAAAAAAAAACACATCTGTCGTCATTTCTTTCATAATGATTGAAAAAAAAGTGCAGTGGGTACCGAATTTGGTACTTTTTTAGACACTGACCAAATTTTGTCGGTACTACCGGCTGTCGATTCACGTAAAATTAAATGGTGCTATATTTAGATAATTTTGTTGCTTGTGACCTCACATCCAGTTTTCTGTCGAAATTAGCTGCTTTGTAGAAAAAAGCTACCAGTCGCGTAATTCGATAGCGCTGTCTATGGATTTAACCTACCCCGTCAAAAAATGCTAACTTAAAATTCTAAACACTGATTTACATTTCAAATTACGCTTCCTCTGTAGAATGTCTATAATATTTATAGAGGTAGAACATCTGACCGGAATATTTAGCCATCAGATAATGCTCTCACTACCGTTAGGTAGTCAGGCATGACTCTTATTGTAGTTCCTTGGTCCACATGCAACTTTTATGTTCTCTTCATTTTTTTCACTGAAATTGCTTTAGTTACTGTTGCCACTTTACCCACCATGCTCCCCATGCCACCCACACTTGGTATAATTGTAGTTTAAAAACATTTAGATAATGGGTTTCACAATGTAAAAGCGCTTTAATGGCCATGCGTGCCCATCATCATTAGCATTAGGTAGCAATCAAGGAAACGATCACTCAAGCAGGACTCATGGTGGACTTTATGCTTGGTAAAAAAAACTCTAACCTAAAGTGCCACTCTTCCAAAATGCGCTAGCTTTATTCCAATTTCACTTTTGATTAGTCGTAGACAGGCTACTATTCACATTAGCTTTTTTACATGGTGATTTCAACAGCTCCAAATTTGGTAATGAAAACTACAACTAAGATGAATGTTACAATCGACCAGTTGGTTTTTAATAAGCACAATGCTTACAGTATAAACACTGTGTAGGGCGCAACCTAACCCAATCAGCTTCATAGAAAAAGCTACTTCCTAGGTAGACAATACACCATAAATATCGTATACAGTACTGGCATCTATGGTCTTGGAAGTACAACTGCATCGCAAATTAGATTAAAATGTTACTATAAAACAGACAACTGGACAGCACAGTTATCATAATCAGCTCATATTTAAATGTTACATTAAAAAACGACATTATTTTATCAAACAATTCAAATGTATTAAAACACCAAAGTACCAAAAATTGGTAATGTCGGATACCAATTGGGTATCAATTCCCAGATACCAGGAATTATCTGTATTGTGTCCATCCATCCATCCATCCATTTTCTACCGCTTATTCCCTTTCAAGTTACATTAAAAAAACAAATATTATTTTCAAACATCCATCCATCCATCCATTTTCTTCCACAGTCCTTTTCGGGGTGGCGGGGGGTGCTGGAGCCTACCTCAGCTGCATTCTGAGGTAGGACTAATACAAATAAATGTTTGTATTAGTCCTGTCTTCAAGTCGCCACCTCATCGCAGGGCCAACACAGACAGACAGACAACATTCACACTCACATTCACACACATAACAATTAAAAATTATTAAAACACAAAACTTTTGAAAATTGGTACCGTTGAGTACCAGTATCGATTCCCATATACCAGGAATCAGTACTGTATCGGTTCAAATGTGAACTGTACCCATCCTTAGCTAGACTGTCCTTCTGCTACAAATGATGCATTCTTATTGTGTGTCTAGGCAGTCCAGTTCCTCCACAAGCTGATAGTGCAGTTGTCTGTTGATGTCTTCTTTATTGACTGGGAGAGACCACGCAGCAAACCTAGCAAGACTGTGTCAGGTGATTATCATGTAAAATACTTTTAAAATGGTTGTAATATTATTTACGTCTGTTGTTAGCCAATGGTGAGCAGAAGCGTGATCCATCTCCTGTCAGCATCTGGAGGACATACTTTGTGGCCAATGAGTGGAATGAGATCCAAACCATCCGCAAGATACGTCCGACATTTCAGATCATGGCTGTGCTTTTCTTCCTTGAAGTACTTCTACGTCTGCATACTTATTTTTACTTGAATCCCTTTGTTCCTTCAATTCAATTTCACCCTGCTTGATTTATTTAGGTGTTGGGCTTTTCTAACTTGGCCCTGAGAGACCCCTGGCCAACTTTACAGCGCCCTCCACATGCGTACACGCCTTCACACAGCATGATCATGCGCTACGGCCTGACAGCAACGCTATGGCTCTGCTTTGGACTTCTGCAGGTGATACTTTTCAGTTATTTCTCACATATTTTAAGAATGTAAAAAAAACATACACCTAATAAATCTAATCATTTATCAATGCAGGTGATTTTCTTCACTGTGTTTTATGAGCATTTTGTGGAAGACAAAATCCGCCAGTTTGTGGATCTCTGCTCCATCAGTAATGTGAGTCAGAATTATTATTGTTTTTATGATTTCTACAAATGACAAACAGTGAGTGTACATTTGCACTTGGTGGTTTGGGTGGGCAATATTTCAAGTTTGGGTATTATCTGTTACCAATACCGTACAGTATTGCTAAAGGCAATATTTTTTTTTTTTTTAAATGTTCAACATATTTGAATGATTTTGCGATTTTTGATTTGTTGATGATGTTTATGAATAGAATGTACCACATGACACATAACAATAAATGTTTGTATTAGTCCTGTCAAAAGCAATTTAAGATTAAGCACCGTTTTAAATTTTGAGGAATCACGTTATATTACTTGCTAACTTTAGGAAAATGCCCCAGTATTAGGACACAAATGCTATTTTATTTTCAAAATGTCATATACATTTTTTTTTTTAAATGTTTTACTTAAATACATTTATTTCCTCAAAACTTGGAAACAATTATTTTGTGTGTGTGTGTGTGTGTGTGTGTGTGTGTGTGTGTGTGTGTGTGTGTGTGTATATATATATATATATATATATATATATATATATATATATATATATATATATATATATATATATATATATATATATATATACATATATATAGTCTGGGTTTATTTCTATGGCAAATTTGCCAGCAAGCCCACCAGTCTCTTATCTCATCTTTGCACTGGCATATGTATTGAAAATCCAAAATGATGATCACTGATGCCGCTAAAGTAGGAGCATGTGATGTCAAAATGAATTAGATGATTAACCTGTGTATATAAATACATGATTGCAATACCTTTTTATCATCAAAGTGCCAACAGCCCTGATTTAAAAAAAAAAAAAAAAAAAGTTATTTGTGAAAATTTGAACATTCTTAATATGACAATATCAACAAGTGTCTATACCATTAATGTGCTGATCGATCGGCCACCAACTAGTGTGGGCCAATTGTCAGGAAAAAAATTGCTGATCGCCATTGCCTATTAATGCCTTTATAGTGCCAATCAAAAACTTCTGATCTCCTCTGGCTGACACTATTTATTTTCAGTCCCGCGACTAGCAGCTAAATATGTGTCTCCATACACAGTGTAGAGAAGCTCCCCATAGTTAATAGTAATTGCCTACATTGCGGCAAATAAACTGCATTTCTTAGTATCTTAAGTATTATTGTCAAGTACCATTATTAGCACAAGGCTAAACATGTTACACAAGGAGATAAAATAAGTGCTTAGTAAAGTTAAAGAAGTGTAGCATTACAGCAAAAAGTAAGCGAAATATTTAAAATCCATACAGATATCCATATTTAGGTAATAGCAAGAAGATTAATAAGTGTGTAGAAAGAGGACAATAAAACAACTGTTGGTGTGTGAAGGCTCTAGCTTACCTGCGACCCAGGTGAGGATAAGTGATATATAAAATGGATGGATGTTAGTGTAAAAGCATTGTATCAGCCAGTATACTGCATGTAACTGACATAAGGTAAGGTGTAATGGGATGAAGGATGTATATCTGGGGTGTCCAAAGTGCGGCCCAGGGGCCATTTGCGGCCCGCGGGTCATTTTTTAACGACCCTACGGCACATTTTAAGAATACAATTGAAAAAAATTAAAAACATAAAAAGTGGTATAAAAGAGCAAACAGGTGAAATGTAACAAGAAATTGTTGCAATGCGTACTCTTATTAAAAGTTAAAGTACCAATGATTGTCACACACATACTAGATGTGGCGAAATTATTCTCTGCATTTGACCCATCACCCTTGATCACCCCTTGGGAGGTAAGGGGAGCAGTGGGCAGCAGCGGTGCCGCGTCCGGGAATAATTTATGGTGATTTAACCCCCAATTCCAACCCTTAATGCTGAGTGCCAAGCAGGGGGGTAATGGGTCCCATTTTTATAGTCTTATAACACAAAGCTGCCATGCAGGCTGTTTCTTTCTTTAAAAAATAATAATGAATCAAAATCAATTTCATTTTGAATTATTGACCTATTCAAGGCTTCGATTACGTCTCATTAAATATTCCACTTTGAGATATTTTAGGGGGAAAATGTTGCATATTTTGTGTTTTGCCATATAAAAAACCGAGTTGTTTTTTTTAAAGAAGGGCCTAAAAAAAAACAAACAAAACATAAACAACAATAACACTTAAAATTGACGGATATATTTGAAGTTGATCTCGAGATTACTGTGCTAAAAAGTAAACAGTAAAAAAAATGAATAATTTGTTTTTTAACACTTTAATAAGTAGGACACTTTTGGATTCCCAATTATTTTAGTGTGATTTGTTTTTAAGTGTCATTGGTCAAAAATAATAATGAATCTAAATCCAAAATTAAGGCTCCAATTATTATATAATCTCAAATATTCCACCTAAAAAAGGTATTGTGTGAAAATATTGCATATTTTGTGTTTTTTCCTTTTTTTTTTTTTCTAATGTTGATCTAGAGATTTAAAACTTGCATAATAATAACAATTATAATACTGAATAATGACACATTTTTAATTTTTTTTTTTACCAAAACCGTTGGAGGACTGATTGTATATTTTTTATACATATATTGTATTGGTTTTTAAAATAAAAATTATGAAAATAGCCCCCGCATGCTCTAATTTTTCAGTGTGCGGCCCTCAGTGGAAAAAGTTTGGACACCCTGATGTATATAATCAGTTCGACTTGAATACATCAGCCATCAGGCTCACTGTGATCTGAAAGCAACCATATAACTGGAGACAGACTGGATGCTCCAACGCTGGTGGCAGTCAAGCACGGCGGTAGAACAAAATCCTTGACTTTTCCACATTGTTACAACAATTTAAAAAAAAGGCTCAACCATACAAGACAAGGGATGAATCGGAGATTGCGTGCGTCTACTGTAAACATTTTGAACACACCCTGGAGTCATGCCGTCTATTGGACGGACACACGCTGGAGTCATGCCCTCTATTGGAGAGGAAAGCCTACATTGAAAAGATTAATATCTTAACAAATAATAGAGTTTGCTTTGGTTGCTTGTCGGCATATCAGCCGACAATGCAGGAAGCGTCGTTCATGCAAAATATGTGGCTTACAACCCCCCTAACTTGCTGCACATCCATCAAAAGAAAAATAATTCAAGGAAAAGGCCATGATGAATAAAAATCGAAATAATTGAAAAAGAACGCAAAATAATTGTGAATTAAATAAAATGTCTGACTTTGTCTCTCAAAGAGCTAATGAAAGATGAAAAAATATGTCACTGGTCAAATCTCAACTTAATGTTTTAATGCAAGTCTGAAGATAATTTTAATTTTCCTGAAGGAATAAATAAAGTAATATCTAATCTATTCTAATCTATGCTTTCTGCTTTACATGAATCCCTGATGCCGTTAATTCTGAATGGTTTCCAAAGGTCAATAAACATTAGAAAGAATGCATTGAGAAGGTTGAAAAATGGTTTAAAATGCCAAAAATACCCCCTAAGTAAACCACCTTTTGAAACTTACATGGCTGCAAGGCCCCACCTGCAGGAGGTGTCATCAGTGGAAAAGAAAGCACAGGACGATGTGAAAAATGGGGGGAAAGCTTCAATTTCACCAAAACCCTCAAAAATATTGAGCAGGAAGAAATATGATTGATACTGGACTAGTAAGGTCAATGATTTTTATGTTCTCAAAATATTATTTTTGTTAATGTTTACAAACTCGGGTAAAAATTCCCTGGACACTGGAGGACTTTAAGAGTAAACAAACAAAACATTTAAAAAGAGTAGTAGATAGTAGTTTTTGTTTTTTTGTAGTTATTGTGTACTATTAACTTTGATAAGGAACTACATTAAATACTCTGTTAATACTGGTGGTCAGTACAAAAACAAAAAATTAAAACACCAAGTTTTGTTTTATGCAGATTTCAGTGCTGCTGTTACCTCACCGCTGCTTTGGCTACTACATCCATGGGCGCTCAGTGCATGGCCATGCTGATACAGACATGGAGGAGATGAGCAATAATTTGAGGAGAGAAGCGGTACATCCACTGATAGACTGTATTGTTTTTATTTTAAGTAGAGTTTTAATATGCGTTATTCTTATGTTTACTCTTTCCGGCATCAAGGAGTCAATGTGTGGCCAAAGAGGTCTTCTTCCCAACACAGACATCCAGACATTCCAGGTTGCCCTTTCCATCCGACTGCGGTCCCATTACGACAAGATACGGGAGTCCTTCACCAGGGTTAGTAATTTTCTCCACCATGAATGTTGCAAAGATAAATGTGTATATTGTGCATCTTCTTTATAATGACAACCCGTCCAAGTCGACCAACCGATCTTGCTCTCCTTGTTTTCCATATTACTAAAAAGTCCCCACTTAAGCCGACGTGGATATTTTTGGTCAAGTTTTTTGATTTGTTGATGACAATTTGAGAAGCAAAAAAAGGGTCACTTTATGTGTACATGAGTTGTAGTATTGTTAACTTCATCATTATCACTATGCAGCGTAAAACGACAACAGCAACATAACTAATGTTTAGTTACACAGCATCAACCTGCACATTGTTACTTCCTGTTCAGTTTAAAGTAAGCGTAACGGATTTCAGCTAGAGTGTAGAGTTTGCGCTTGACAATGAGATGCCAGCTGTGGCTTTTAACTCGTTTTCTAGCGCTCTCGCCTCTCAATCCAGGGACCCGGTTTGACCCTTGGGCAGAAAGGAGGGGCTGGAACAGCTTCAGAATAAAATAAGTATTAAACTGTATTCTACCAGGACAACTAACAAAATACACCAATTTTATTTTGTAAATATATTGCTAATTCTTTTTTGTTGCTATAAACGTTGTCAAGCAGTGTTTCCCATACCCGCCACAAGTACTACTGTTTTGCCCTAACTCCATCCATCCATTTTCTACTGCTTATCCATTTTGGGTCGCGGGTTGGGCGCTGGAGCGTATCTCAGCTGCATTCGGGCGGTAGGCGGGGTACACCCTGGACAAGTCGCCACCTCATTGCAGGGCCAACACAGAGAGACAGACAACATTTACACTCACATTCACACACTGGGGCCAATTTAGTGTTGCCAATCTCACAAACACAATATAATGTACCTGGTCAGCCAGAACATAAAAAGATAGAACAGGAGAGACCGATGTTGCCAACTTAGCAACTTTTTTGATATATTTAGTGATAATCTAATATCTCTATTTTTTTTCTTTTTCTAAAAAGCTACAAATCAGTGAAGGGTCTTTTGGCGACTTCGCTCTTCTTTAGGGCCCGCCACCATTTTGTCTGTAACTTTCAAGAAGCAACAAAAGAAACATTTGTAGTTTTAAATATATTTTTCCTGCTTTTAATGCTTTGTAATCACTTTTTGCAGAGCGCTTTGTCCAATTATGCAAATTCAACAATGACATTGCAGTTTTGTGGGGAATACAGCATCAACAAGAGTCAGACATACAAGACATAAGTGCAGCAGTTCTGTTAAGATTATAGAAAAAGGCTACAATGTCAACAAATTGCTTAAGTTTAAAAGATATATTTCCTGACCTGTGCAATATGTATTCCAGTCCTGCATTCTTGTTTTATACATTTCCAGCGCCATGGACCATCACGGCTTATAGACGCAGCCTCAGCCAACCAGTTAGATCCAAACATCCGGGCTTACCACACCATGAACCACTTCCTCGGATCAATCATTGATCATGTTAGTGTCCGACTGGTTTGGATTTGTTCTTGCACATCTTTCCTGGTCTCATTATGTTTTCTTTCCCCTCAGGCCCACCCTGACATGGATTACTATGTGAGGGACAAACTAACATTCGAGAGGGTGATGGGCATGGAGTTCCTTGAACCAAATGACAAGAGCATCTTTTATAATGGTGGCCATCTTTAGAGGAGACAGTCTGTTCTGTATATCTGTTGATACACACTTACTTAATGTCTCTTTTCCGCCATAGACGAAAGCCACTCCTTCAGCGATGTGCTCTATTATGGAAACGAGGGAACACTGCTGATTTTTGACACTTTATTCTTCTGTGTTGTCGACCTAGTGTCTCAGAGCTTCGTGCTTGCAGCCGTGCTAACCTATGTGCAGCAAATGGTCAGTATTTTATGCACGTGTATTTCATGTACTGTCATCACGAGACGTAAGTGATATTTTTCCTCACAGATCTTTAAAAGAATTCGCAATGTCTTTGGAAGAAGGAACATTGTCAACAAAACCCTGGTTGATGACAGATTTCTGATTTAGTCATTTGTAGTATCTACATAATCCATACTGCCAGTATTGTTTATTTTAGGTCATTTTCCTGTATTTGCTTTTACATTTTTACACAGTTTTTACAAACCTGGATCATCATGTAAAATGTAAGTATTTTCTCATGATGAAAATGTGTTTTTTTTTATTCGGTGTCATACAAAGTAGACATAATTATTGTATTTAAGGCATGGAATGAAGTAAGGCTTTAAAGTATATTTTATATACATTTTTGTGTGTATATTCTATGTCATTACTCTAAAATAATGACAATGAAAATATTTTAGTCAAAAAAATGGATAAAATTATTTTGCATATTTGAGCTAAATTTCTACATCTTAATGACAAAAAAGTCATTTTTTATAGTATATATATATATATATATATATATATATATATATATATATATATATATATATGTATGTATATATATGTATATGTATATATGTATGTATATATATGTATATGTATATATATATGTATATATATGTATATGTATATATATACATATATATATATATATATATATATATATATATATATATGTATATATATACATATATATATATATATATATATATATATATATATATATATATATATCTCAACTCAACTGATGGTCCCAACCCCTTTGATGAAGCTAAAGATTACACTAATCAACCCTGATAAGGCACACCTGTGAAGTGAAAACCATTTCAGGTGACTACCTCTTGAAGGTCATTTAGAGAATGCCAAGAGTGTGCAAAGCAGTAATCAGAGCAAAGGGTGGCTATTGTGAAGAAACTAGAATATAAAACATGTTTTCAGTTATTTCACCTTTTTTTTTAAGCACATAACTCCACATGTGTTCATTCATAGTTTTGATCTACAATGTAAATACTAAATAGTCATGGATATATAGAAAACACATTGAATAAAAAGGTGTGTCCAAACTTTTGGCCTGTACTGTATATGTATTTATTTCAAATGTAGTAAATTAATCCTCCTAATATCCATCCATTTTCGACCGCTGAATCCTCTTAATATATATTATATAAATAATACTTTTAATACTTTTAACACTTTAGAGACCCGTATGTTTGCATAACTCCACTGTTAATTGTAATGGACAAAATAAATGAAATATTTTCCATTAAATGTATTTTCTTCTTATAATTATCACAGACCCTGAAACTGCTCAATTGACTGCTCAATGTTGGTTTTTCTACAATGAACAAACCTACACCTGAGGTCTTCAAGAGGAAAAATACTACCTTCCCAAAATGTGCAGTAAAGATATTATATAGTCTCTTTCCATCTCTCCATCCATCTATCCATCATCTTCCGCTTATCCGAGGTCGGGTCGCGGGGGCAGCAGCCTAAGCAGGGAAGCCCAGACTTCCCTCTCACCAGCCACTTCGTCTAGCTCTTCCCGGGGGATCCCGAGGCGTTCCCAGGCCAGCCGGGAGACATAGTCTTCCCAACGTGTCCTGGGTCTTCCCCGTGGCCTCCTGCCGACTGGACGTGCCCTAAACACCTCCCTAGGGAGGCGTTCGGGTGGCATCCTGACCAGATGCCCGAGCCACCTCATCTGGCTCCTCTCGATGTGGAGAAGCAGCGGCTTTACTTTGAGTTCCCCCCGCTTCTCACCCTATCTCTAAGGGAGAGCCCCGCCACCTGGCGGAGGAAACTAATTTCGGCCGCTTGTACCCGTGATCTTATCCTTTCGGTCATGACCCAAAGCTCATGACCATAGGTGAGGATGGGAACGTAGATCGACCGGTAAATTGAGAGCTTTGCCTTCCGGCTTAGCTCCTTCTTCCCCACAACGGATCGATACAACGTTCACATTACTGAAGACGCCGCACCGATCCGCCTGTCGATCTCACGATCCACTCTTCCCCCACTCGTGAACAAGACTCCTAGGTACTTGAACTCCTCCACTTGGGGCAGGGTCTCCTCCCCAACCCGGAGATGGCACTCCACCCTTTTCCGGGCGAGAACCATGGACTCGGACTTGGAGGTGCTGATTCTCATTCCGGTCGCTTCACACTCGGCTGCGAACCGATCCAGTGAGAGCTGAAGATCCCGGCCAGATGAAGCCATCAGGACCACATCATCTGCAAAAAGCAGACACCCAATCCCGCGGCCACCAAACCGGAACCCCTCAACACCTTGACTGCGCCTAGAGATTCCGTCCATAAAAGTTATGAACAGAATCGGTGACAAAGGACAGCCTTGGCGGAGTCCAACCCTCACTGGAGACGTGTCCGACTTACTGCCAGCAATGCGGACCAAGCTCTGACACTGATCATACAGGGAGCGGACCGCCACAATAAGACAGTCCGGTACCCCATACTCTCTGAGCACTCCCCAAAGGACTTCCCGAGGGACACGGTCGAATGCCTTCTCCAAGTCCACAAAGCACATGTAGACTGGTTGGGCAAGCTCCCATGCACCCTCAAGAACCCTGCCGAGAGTAAAGAGCTGGTCCACAGTTCCACGACCAGGACGAAAACCACACTGTTCCTCCTGGATCCGAGGTTCAACTATCCGGCGTAGCCTCCTCTCCAGTACACCTGAATAAACCTTACCGGGAAGGCTGAGGAGTGTGATCCCACGATAGTTGGAACACACCCTCCGGTCCCCCTTCTTAAAGAGAGGGACCACCACCCCGGTCTGCCAATCCAGAGGTACCGCCCCCGATGTCCACGCGATGCTGCAGAGTCTTGTCAACCAAGACAGCCCCACAGCATCCAGAGCCTTAAGGAACTCCGGGCGGGTCTCATCTACCCCCGGGGCCTTGCCGCCGAGGAGCTTTTTGACTACCTCAGCAACCTCATCCTCAGAAATAGGAGAGTCCACCACAGATTCCCCAGGCACCGCTTCCTCAAAGGAAGACGTGTTGGTGGGATTGAGGAGATCTTCGAAGTATTCCTTCCACCGATCCACAACATCCGCAGTCGAAGTCAGCAGAACACCATCTGCACCATACACGGTGTTGATAGTGCACTGCTTCCCCTTCCCGAGGCGGCGTATGGTGGTCCAGAATCGTTTCGAAGCCGTCCGGAAGTCGTTTTCCATGGCTTCCCCGAACTCTTCCCATGTCCGAGTTTTTGCCTGCGCGACCGCTAAAGCTGCACACCGCTTGGCCCATCGGTACCCGTCCACTGCCCCCGGAGTCCTATGAGCCAAAAGAACCCGATAGGACTCCTTCTTCAGCTTGACGGCATCCCTCACTGCTGGTGTCCACCAACGGGTTCTGGGATTACCGCCACGACAGGCACCAACAACCTCGCGGCCACAGCTCCAATCAGCTGCCTCGACAATAGAGGTTCGGAACGTGGTCCACTCGGACTCAATGTCCCGCACCTCCCTCGTGACATGTTCTTTCCATCTAATTCTGCTAAAAAATAGACATATCATGTACAGTATAGGGATCTTTTGGGTGTTGTATAGGGGCGGGCTGGGTTGGGGGGGTGGGGTTTGGTGGTAGCGGGGTGTATATTGCAGCGTCCCGGAAAAGTTAGTGCTGCAATGGATTCTGGGTATTTGTTTGGTTGTGTTTATGTTGTGTTACGGTGCGGATGTTCTCTTGAAATGTGTTTGTCATCCTTAATTGGTGTGGGTTTACAGTGTGGTGCATATCTGTAACAGTGTTAAAGTTGTTTACACGGCCACCTTCGGTGTGACCTGTGTGGCGGTTGATCAAGTATGCCTTGTGCACGCGCGCGAAAGCTGCTTATATTATGTGACTGGGCCGACACGCTGTTTGTATGGAGGAAAAGCAGACGTGACGACAGGTTATAGAGGACGCTAAAGACAGTGCCTTAAAGGCATGCCCCCAATATTGTTGTCCAGGTGGAAATTTGGGAGAATAATTGCCCCGGGAGAGTTTCGGGAGGGTCACTGAAAATCAGGAGTCTACCAGAAAGATCGGTAGTGTTGTCAAGTGTACATATATATGTGTGTGTGTGTATATATGTATGTGTGTGTATATATATATATATATATATATATGTATATATATATATATATATATATATATATATATATATATATATATATATATATATATATATAAACACATATATATAAACATTTAAAATATATATATATGTATGAAAAAATAATTAACTCATCCAGTAAATTTGATCAATATTTCTTCAACATGACCACTGACAAATGTCTTTAAAAAAACAAAACATCCCAAAACACTGGAACGGCATAAAGTCTTATTTTGAAAGGCCGCGTTTATTTTCATGCGTGACGTCATGGGCGCTGTCAGTGTTCAGCTAATCAGGTTCCACTTTGGCGGTGCGTGGCGCTGGCCAACGACGTCGCCATGGAGTGCTGGTTGGCGAGCCATGAACTTCAATAACTTAAGACATTATTTTGCAAAGGTGAGCAAGCTTTTGTGTGTTTTAGCCTTGTGTTATGTGGTACATAACTTACTTGACTCTTATAACCTTACGTTTTTAGGCGGGCATGACCTGCAGTTTTACCATAGTGGGTGTAACCCGCAGGCTAGTAGCATACTTTGGCTAGCATGCTATCGTAAAAATTTGCCAGCCAAGTGGGAACTTAAAGTACTTTTTTAACATTTAATAGTGTTGAACATTTAGTCCGCCTTGTATTGTTTTGCTGCAAGCAAACCGCGCGTTGTTGTGCTCTTTTGTTTTATGCCCTTTGACTGCTAGCTTAGGTTAAGCTTGTGATGTCAACATAGAAACGTGCCAACTTTCTAATTCAGCTTTAAACGGCGCCCTCCTCTTTGCTTGTCTTTCTGCATGACATTAGATATGCACCAGACTCGCTTTATATTACTGCCTCAACCAAGTAGAGTAGTCTAATCTGGAAAATAATTGTGATTATAACACGAAGACATATCATATTCACCATGCAAACGTCCACTATAAACTATTTTTAGCAATGGTTGACCTATGTTGTGCTGCAACTCAAGACACGGAGGATTAAGTTACTTGCCCAAGCAAGCAGTCCAAACTGCCCGTGCGTGTTTTGTGCTAAATAACCTTCATTACACAAAACACACCTTGCACTATTTAAACTTCAACCATAAACTAACACCCTCCCCCCTCCACATCCCACCTCCCCGGATTGTAAATATTCAAAGGTAAATAATCGAATGTATATACTTGTTCTTATGCTTTCTGATCTCTCTATGTCCACTACTTGCTGTACATATCATACGAAGTCAGACCTACACTGTTACAATGTCCATTTTTTCAAATGATGCAATTGTTAATGACTGAAGTGCTGATATCAACCAATTCAACATGCCCTTTCTTGTTTCTGCAGTTACTGCTCATTGATTCACTTTCTGTGTTTAACAAAAAAATAGTTTAAATTTTTATAAGTAGCGAAAGGATAAATAATGGAGCAATAGTTGACAAAAACATTGCACAGGTCAGGAAGTATGACAATACCTTAGTTCATTGTTGTATTTCTTTCTGCCTTTTTACTGTCTTGTTTAATGAACAGGGAGGGTACTCCAATGATAAACCTGACATAAACATTGTATAATGAACAGGTAAATATGACATTTTATACATGTTGTAGATGTCTATTATTGGTCTTTGCCGGTGCAATTTATTTATGTTGGAAATAATTGAAGCCAAGTAGAATTGATTAATCTTGAGTCATGCTGCCTGTTGTCTTTTCTTGTTCTCAATAAGCAAAATTCTTTAGGGACTTCATGTTGGGCCTTTTTGCCCCCTCAAGGCATCTGAGAAGGCGGGTCGAGGCTTCCCCGCAAAGTTAGCACAATGAGCTGCGTTGTACACAGGAATCATGAGTCTGTGATCGATTGGAATAAATCCAACGAGACAGCTTTAGCCACATTATACCAAACTCACATAAGTAATTGAAGTAGAACTTCTGAAATTGAGCACAGTTGATGGGATGTTGCTTGACTCAAGTGTGTATTTAGAATATCTTTCTACCGAGGAAATCATAGAAGTCGAAATAATCTGTCCCATGGTCAAAACTGTTCCCGCCATAAAACAAAACCTTTATGAGCTATACAGGTAATGTTTTAAGCAGTAACAAATTACAAATTGACTAACTACAAAGTCGTGTGTTTGCAGTATACCATCAGCCATGCCTGTGATTTCACAGCTGCTCAGGGGTTTGCCCCGGGCGACGGTCTTGTCCTCCACTCTGGTACCATGCCAACATCACCGAACCTGTTTGGGGTCTGCGACCACTCAGCAACCTCCCTCAAGGCGCCAGTCCCACAAGTGTCACACTCCATCAAGATGTTACCAGACCGCCTCAGCACTCCACAGCTACATCCTCACTCCACCGCAGGTCAACTCCATCCTCAAAGCCAATGAATACAGCTTCAAGGTTTGTTTGAATCACTGTCGCTTGCTTTGAATCGAGTCAACTGCCGTCATTTAAGTTTTGTGTGTATGCGTGGTGAGTGTAGGTGCCTGAGTTTGATGGCAAAAACTTGTCATCGGTGATGGGCTTTGAGAGTAATCAGCTGCCAGCAAACGCTCCGATAGAAGATCGCCGCAGTGCTGCGTCATGTCTGCAGACAAGAGGAATGCTGCTGGGTGTGTTTGATGGCCACGCTGGATGTGCTTGTGCACAGGTAGAGCGCTTTACCACTATCATTGAGATTCCAACATTGTATCTCTCAATGTAAACACTGGCTTCACATTCCAGCAACCATTTAATCATATTTTCCCAAGGGAAAGTTCTATAGAAATGAAAGTTAATGATACAATTGTCAAATGTGCATAATTGGCCAAGATGTATTTGCAAAATTTAAAAGAACATTTTCATAACTACAAATAAACTCTGTCTGTTGTTCTTTTTGTAATGTCACAAGACGCACAGGGACACCTTTGACTGTGAGGGTACCCGCAATAGTAGCCGGTGTTCGTTGAGAAGAGCAATATATGTTTTCATTTTAGAGTCTCTGAAAGGCTCTGCAAGATTTTTCCTTAGTGCTTTTTTGATAGAGTATGTAGAGGTCTCTGAATGTAGCGACAACGTGTAAACATTAATAGTCCGGCCTGCTCTGTCTTCCGATTCTCTGGCAGACCAGGTGCGTCATGATGTGGTAATGAGTGAGGGCGAACACAATGCGCCAAATCTATTGCTGGCAGTTAAATTGTATTCGTACATAAAATAATGTATGAAAAAACACGAGGCATTATTTTCTAATTAGCTGGCAACACAAGTGGGTACAAAAAAAATTGTGTCTTCTTGCTATAGTCAAGCATGGTGGTGGAAGATTAGTGGTGCACTGTCACTGTGAAGCTCCACCCTGCGGGACCTAAACCTAACACACCTCAAAGATAACAATAAGCAATTGAGCACCTGTGTGGCACCCCTTAAGCTGAAGTAAGGTGTGTTAAACAGAAAAACTTGTCTTAACATCCACCAGTGATGTTATCTGGATAGTGCACCAATACTGCTACATAACTGTACCTTGACTTTATAGTTGTGTCCTTAAAACTACCATTTCCACAGGTAAAAAAAAAACCTACAATAGACACCGTAGTGAGTTTAGGCTTGTTTTCTAATGGGTTTCAACACATTTTGGAACGCCCACTTTAAACCCCAAAACATGCATTAGCATGCTGATGTCACCTATAGAAGACCTATTGCATAGTTTGTATTTTGGCAGCATTTTCATCCTGAATCATGATATGTTTGCACATAATTTGAAGGGATAATCAAATACGTCTTCTAGGTACATTGTTGCGGGTTGTAGCAATACTAAATCCTCTATAAATTTCTAAATGATGGCAATGTGAGGAAAGTATGGACATATCCAGTCAAATTGAACAAACCAAGCGAGAGGAGGGCAATTTGGAGTTATCATTTTAATAATTCTGAATTTGATAAAAAAATGGTTTTGGTCAGAGTTTGGATGGAAAACATTTAAGAGTAAAGCCAAATATGATCCAGAAAATTAGGAACACCATCGAGGAGGGGAATGACTTGGTCAAAACCTACAGAATAGAGCAGGCCCAGCGTTCAATAACAGAAGGTAAGCAGCTAGTATTCTATTTTGAGTCCTCTTTTACTGATGATTTCTGGAAGATTCTTCAGGAAATGCTGAAGAGGGAATGTCAGAGGGATGTCAGAGAATGGCGATTCTTTAATGCTTTGTTTTCGCTCATAATTTCAACCATTTCAGTTTTGAAGTAATCATGGACCAGGGCGATTAAAAACATACAGTAAAATTATGAAAATAATAATTATACATGCCTCTATCCACACTGTATGTGAAGAGATGGGCTCCTGTTTTTTGGATAACATCACATTAAGGGGGGGCGTCATACTGAGATTAACAACAGAAAGGTTGCGTTCCAAGTATAGTTAGTTACACAATACAATACTCAAAAACTCATTGATACTATGGGAAATGACTGCAATATTAATTTTCAGGGACAAAAGTACATAAAGAGAACTTTTTTTGGAAATCTTGGCCCATCTGGACGCTATGTGTTCAGTGTTTGCTGAAATTTAAGAACTGATAGATAAATAGGTAGGTAGATAGATAGATAGATAGTTAGTAATTTATTGATTCCTTCAAGAGAGTTCCTTCAGGAAAATTTAAATTCCAGCAGCAGTGTACAGAGTTGAGATCAATTTAAAAAAGTAAAAAGTAAATAATGGGGGTACTTACTGCACTTACTTTGTGAGATAATGTAGACTGTACCGTTTGATGGTATTTTTTCAACACTCCACAATCTCCTTCTCTCTACCAGGCGCTCAGCGAGAGGCTCTTCTACTACATCGCAGTGTCACTGCTGCCCCATGACACCCTGTGTGAGTTGGAGGCTGCCGTGGAGGCTGGCAGGGCCCTCAGTCCCATCCTCCAGTGGCACAAACACCCTAACGACTACTTTAGTAGGGAGGCTCAGACGCTGTACTTTAACAGCCTGCGGACCTACTGGCAGGAGTTGATTGATCTTACTAGGTGAGGACAATTTATTAGGTACACATGGACTTTAATGGGGGACAACACTAAGAGCTGCACTGAAGATTGTGCCTCTACAAAGTTCGTTAAGCTCACTATTGACTGACACATCATCACTAATAAATATGAAATGTTGTTCAATTTTATGAGGTGATGCTCTGGTCTTCTCTGTTTTCAGCCCAGGTGACGTCCCTGAAACCAGTGAGGCTTTGATGAATGCCTTCAAGAGACTGGACAATGACATATCCTTGGAGGCTCAGGTAAATTCTCTCACATGTTAATGTATTGTTGATGCACTCCTTTCAAGAAAATCAGTACTGACTCATCAACACTACAAACAAATGTTAGATGACAATTTTGTGTACTACTCTTAATGATACAGGTACATTGATTGCGTATAGGAATGTGTTAAAATCAGCACTTCTTCTGATATTGTTTTGGTCCTAGTTGTTTTATTTTAAATATCAACTAATTTATTTAAGTGTTATTTATGTTGTTACAAAATGCTATTTTATTAAAATTGTGAATGTCATTCCCTCGTGACAGTTTTGTTTAATTTTAGATACATTTTCAACATAAATCCATATGTTAATATAACCATATCATATAATACCAATATCAAAAGAATTCAGTACAACAATTTAAAAAAAATATATAACTAGAAAACCACAGGCAATGAGTCGTTTAACAGAACATATTTTTACGTGTAAATATTTTTTTAAATGACTAATTAGATTGAATAAAGATAGCTCATCGGTTTAAGTAGTTTGTTTGGAGTTCATGCTTGTCACTTTCTTCTATATCGTACACACTTGTACACACATGAAGCTCGTGCACACATATAAAAACAGTCCAAGAGAAGCAACTAACAACTTGAAGTCATGTTGTTAACTCGAATCACCATTTGTGGGTCCTGGGGACTCACTACTTTGAAAACGTATCAACATTAGTGGTCATTTTGGCATGTATATAAGTAGAATTTTGAGCAGTTATATAATTGCATGTGATGTGATGTCAGTCATGATATGTGACTGTGTGTAGCTCAGTACGTGTGTATGACTTGAGTACAAAAAGCTGTGGGACAGGGATGTTTCATTGAGGGTTGCATTACGCCTTATAATAGCTCTGTGTTTGTATGTATGAGTGGACCTGTGTGTTATTGTGTATGTTGTTTGAGTGTTAATAGTAATATTGTGTTATTTAGGACATTTTATATTGCTCCTATTTTTTTTTCCTGTGCCACTAAAATGTTTTCTCTGCTACTAAATGTTTTCATTTAGTAGCAGAGAAAACAGAAGGTAAGCAGCTAGTATTCTATTTTGAGTCCTCTTCTACTGAAGGAAGTGACTGATGTTTAGTAGACTGATGTGCTACTAAATGTTTTCATTTTGTAGCACAAGCAAAAAGCTAAGCATACTGCACTGCGCTTAAAATATTGAGAACAAATTCATAAAATAACATAAAAAAAGAGGTACTGACTTTTTACTCAAGCTTCCTGAGGGAAGTAAATATGTGACATTAATGAATGAATCAAGTCTTCTCAAAGACTCTTTAAAGTGAACGATAAGTTGTAACCCATTTGTTTAGGAAATGTTTTTATGCACATGCAGATATAACGTCTGCATTTTACCAGGCTGGATGTGCTTACAGCGTGACTGGCAACTACACAAGAAAAAAAATCAAATAAATGAAGTTTAAAAATACAAAGGAGCATTTGGACTCACTTCTCTGATTCATTGATCTGATTTGGATATGTAAAGTAGTTAAAGTGTAATGCAATTGTTGTCTTTACATTTTTGTCATGTCTTATTTTTCATTCTAGCTTTTTTTATACTCTTATATACAATTTCTTCCTACTTTTTATTGGTTTAGTTTTTCTTTATTGTTCAAATGAAATAATATTATTCATTATTATTTGTGGAGTTTTTTTTTATTGTTCAAATTAAACAAAAGTTTTTAGGTGATGACACCCCCTTATGCAATGGAAATACCAAAAAATAAAAACAGTTAAAATATATATATACAGTATATTTATGATAACAAGTCAGTGTTTTGAAAGGAGCGGCTCTTCAAGATCCCTTTAAAAAGCCATAAATCTCATCTGTAGACGGAATTTCAGCTGTTGTCTTTTTCTTGCAGACATGCAAGCGCTGTCTTGTCAAAACTAAGCAGAGCTGCAGTATTATTGGATGCACATCACTATATCAGAGCAAAGTAGATTCTATTTTATTCACAGTTATTTATCCGTTTCTAGACCTTAGATCTCCGTCTGTAATGTCGCCTTTAAAGTCCATATTCATTTGATGACTTTATGTCTGAACAGGTTGGCGACCCGAACGCTTTCCTGCACTACTGGGTTCTCAGAGTGGCCTTCTCTGGAGCGACTGCATGTGTGGCTCACATTGATGGACAGGACCTGTACGCCCAACACCAACACTAAGGGATTCAAGAACTCATAAGTTGTTGATGTAGCTTTAATTCTTATGTGTTCTTAAAGGTATATTGCCAACTCTGGTGACGCTCGGGCGGTGTTAGGAGTGCAGGAGGAGGATGGCTCGTTCAGTGCACACACGCTTTCCAATGACCACTGCGCCCAGAACGAGGACGAGATGGCTCGGATACGAGGAGAACATCCTTCATCTGAGAGGAAGACTGTCATACGACAGGTGCGACTCTTGTCATGTAGCAACGACTCCTCGTTACAAGCTCGTTAACGTCTCTTGTCCAATCAGGACCGCTTGCTGGGCCTCCTCATGCCGTTCCGCGCTTTCGGCGATGTCAAGTTCAAGTGGAGCATCGAGCTGCAGAAGCGAGTGCTGGAATCTGGGCCCGATCAGCTGCATGAAAACGAGCACACCAAGTTCATACCGCCGAACTACCACACTCCTCCGTACCTGACAGCTGAGCCGGAGATCACCTATCACAAGCTGAGGTCACAGGATAGATTCCTGGTGAGAATTTAGCTTCTTAACTTTTTACAGGCTAGAACTATCTTCCTAAACACATCCACTCATGTCCGCTAGGTGGCAGTAGTGTGCTTTACAAAGTATTTGTCCAGTATTGGTGGGCCATAGTACATTTTTTATAAACCATACAATACCACTACAGGGCTTGGTATTACCCATATTTTAACAAAATAAATGATAATTTAATTCATTTAAACCTGTGTTACACTTAAATAAATACATGCACTCCTTTATTTACTGACCTTATATGCCAATATACAAAACAAAATTACAGCTAAAGGATAAGGACTCAAGACCAACAACGATACAGACACTTATACATTTATATTGTTATTATTTTAATATTAATGCTAATTTATTGTGGTTATATCTCCAGTATATTTATAGACAATATAAGTTTCTGTTGTGATGTTTTAGTCATTTATGAACTAATAATACTTACAGTACATTAAATATACAAACCCCGTTTACATATGAGTTGGGAAATCTTGTTGGATGTATATATAAACGGAATACAATGATTTGCAAATCATTTTCAACTCATATTCATTTGAATGTGCTACAAAGACAATATGTTTGATGTTCAAACTGATAAACATTTATTTTTTTTGCAAATCATTAACTTTAGAATTTGATGCCAGCAACACGTGACAAAGAAGTTGGGAAAGGTGGCAATAAATGCTGATAAAGTTGAGGAATGCTCATCAAACACTTTTTTGGAACATCCCACAGGTGTTCAGGCTAATTGGGAACAGGTGGATGCTATGATTGGGTATAAAAACAGCTTCCCAAAAAATGCTCAGTCTTTCACAAGAAAGGATGGGGCGAGGTACACCCCTTTGTCCACAACTGCGTGAGCAAATAGTCAAACAGTTTAAGAACAACGTTTCTCAAATTGCAATTGCAAGAAATTTTGGGATTTCAACATCCACGGTCCATAATTTCATCAAAAGGTTCAGAGAATTTGGAGAAATCACTCCACGTAAGCGGCATGGCCGGAAACCAACATTAAATGACCGTGACCTTCGATCCCTCAGACGGCACTGTATCAAAAACCAACATCAATCTCTAAAGGATATCACCACATGGGCTCAAGAACACTTCAGAAAACCACTGTCACTAAATACAGTTGGTCGCTACATCTGTAAGTGCAAGTTAAAGCTCTACTATGCAAAGCGAAAGCCATTCATCAACAACATCCAAAAACGTCGCCGGCTTCTCTGGACCCGAGATCATCTAAGATGGACTGATGCAAAGTGGAAAAGTGTTCTGTGGTCTGACGAGTCCACCTTTCAAATTGTTTTTGGAATTATTCGACATCGTGTCATCCGGACCAAAGGGGATGCGAACTATCCAGACTGTTATCGACGCAAAGTTCAAAAGCCAGCATCTGTGATGGTATAGGGATGCATTAGTGCCCAAGGCATGAGTAACTTACACATCTGTGAAGGCACCATTAATGCTGAAAGGTACATACAGGTTTTGGAACAACATATGCTGCCATCTAAGTGCCGTCTTTTTCATGGATGCCCCTGCTTATTTCAGCAAGACAATGCCAAGCCACATTCAGCGCGTGTTACAACCGTGTGGCTTCGTAAAAAAAGAGTGCGGGTACTTTCCTGGCCCGCCTGCAGTCCAGACCTGTCTCCCATCGAAAATGTGTGGCGCATTATGAAGCGTAAAATACGACAGCTGAGACCCCGGACTGTTGAACGTCTGAAGCTCTACATAAAACAAGAATGGAAAAGAATTCCACTTTCAAAACTTCAACAATTAGTTTCCTCAGTTCCCAAACGTTTATTGAGTGTTGTTAAAAGAAAAGGTGATGTAACACAGTGGTGAACATGCCCTTTCCCAACTACTTTGACAAGTGTTGCAGCCATGAAATTCTAAGTTAATTATTATTTGCATTAAAAAAAATTAAGTTTATTAGTTTGAATATCAAATATCTTGTATTTGTAGTGCATTCAATTGAATATGGGTTAAGATTTGCAAATCATTGTATTCCGTTTATATTTACATCCAACACAATTTCCCAACTCATATGGAAACGGGGTTTGTACCATATACTGGATACCAAAGTATAAATATCACTAGGGATGGGCAATTAAAATCTATATTGCAATATATATCGCAGCCTCCTGTGATAATGCTGTTTATCACACTGTATTATTTGGTATGTAAATTATTTGATTGATTGAAACTTTTATTAGTAGATTGCACAGTTCAGTACATTTGTCGTACAATTGACCACTAAATGGTAACACCTAAATAAGTTATTCAACTTGTTTAAGTCGGGGTCCACGGAATAATATATAATACAATAAGTATAATATAATATAGTAAAGTATAATAGAAGCATTTCAAAACATGTCACAAAATGTCCTAGTTTGGCTGCTGACATATGCAGTAACATTGTATCATTTCCAGTTGTATTATTTTCTCAAAACTATTGTTAATTTACTATCAATATCTGGTTACTTTCTGTTGTAACATATTTATATCTAAACTTTTTGTTAAAATGTAATAAGCACTTATACTTATTTTGTTTGGATACATTACATTAGTTTTGGGTGATACTACAAGTTTGGGTATCGATCCAATACCCAGTAGTTACTGGGAGCGGTATCTGTCATATCAATGCTGATACTGGTACTTCAAATGTTCAAAATCATTGAATTATTCAATTTGTGATCACAATTATTATCTGAAAAAAAACAGGATAGTGATGTAACAATATCTAGATATTTAAATTATGTCCTAATATTGGCTTTGATTTTAATTCCTTGTTTTTGCCCTTAAAGTGAAACTGCACTTTTTTTTTTATTTGCCAATGTTTCACAATCATTATGAAAGACATGACTAGGGATGGATTTTTTTATGATGCATTCTAACTCGTGAATAAACGTAAATAAAAGTCAGCCTACAGGGTAACCAACGGGAGGTCCTCTATTCCACCCATAAAACCCAATAAATAACCATCCAAAAACCGCCAGCAATACTTTGTTTACATTTTGTGACTTAAATATTAACCAATTATTAGTGATGTTGTTAAAAGCGCTAACACAGACAAACTATTTATAGCGGCGATGTGATCACTACTGTGTGTCCCTATGTTTACATCATCAAGTGGTCTGGTGTTTCCTCGATTCCCTGCTGCTTGGAAGTTTATTGTAGATCATAAATCATGCCAGAAGAAGGCTGAGGACGTATACCGACTAGTTGGTACACTTTGACATCCAATTTAGACCCAGGAATGGCGAGAACGGCACGAAAAGACACTTGGTGGTCACTCTCTTATACAGCAGACCTTATACAGTAAGTGCTGTCTTATTATGTTTGTTGGTTCTCATGAAGTCTGCAGTAAGTAATAATCAGTAATGAAGAAAAATAATAATAATGTTGTGTTGCGTTTTTTAAATTAATGCGCCACGTATGCTTAATATGATCAAAATATGTAAATATTAAATGTTATATTATACATGTGCCCGTTACTACATTACATATATACTGACATCGTGTATATAAAACATTAATGGAGGTGTTTGGATGTTTTTTCAAGGGCTTTATAGGCACAATAGAGCATCTCCCATAAGCTCCATAGTAAGTGGACTTTTGATTGCATTTATTTATTTAGAATCCATTAGAAAAAAATACATCGGTCATAATGATTGTGATGATTGTGAACGGGAGGCAACATTCTCCCTCAAAAAGTGTAGTTTCCTTTTTAAAGTACCAGTATAATGTGAGACTTAGGTTCGCGAGTTAGTAGATATATATTTATGTATGACTCCATCCCTCTACAAAATAAAGGTTTTTTTTACATTTCTGATGTTTTGATTGACACAATCAAGTGAATCCTAGTCTTCAACCTGCAGGTGATCGGGTCTGACGGCCTCTGGGAGACGCTCCACAGACAGGAAGTGATCCGCATTGTGGGAGAGTACCTGACAGGCGTGCACCAGCATCAGCCGCTCACAGTCGGGGGCTACAGGGTTACCCTCGGACAGATGCAGGGCCTGCTGGAGGAGCGTAAAGCCCGCGCATCGTCCGCTTTCGAGGACCAGAACTCGGCGACACACCTGATGCGTCATGCCGTGGGCAACAATGAGTTTGGCACGGTGGACCATGAAAGGCTATCTAAGATGCTGTCGCTGCCCGAGGAGCTGGCCCGCATGTACCGTGATGACATCACCATTATCATCTCACAGTTCAACCCGCACGTGATCGGAACGCAGCGCTGAGTAAACACACACACACACACACACACACACACACTTAACTGAAGGTCGAGTGGTTGTGTGGATCAACTTTTTAATATTTTTTTCAAATATTTATGAAGACAGACAAGTTGCATACATCATGTTACCTTACTGTATTTATGCAGTTAACACTTTGACGCTGTTACAAACGTATCTTCTGCCAAAAGATCCTTCAAAGTTCCCAAGAGTGTCAGGTGGAAATCCCACCAACTTCAGGTTTGGCATGATGTAGGAAAAAAAAGAAAGAAAAAAAAAACCCGCTGAATTATGTTTGCACAAAAATATAATTTTATTGAAGGAATGTGGCTTGGCTAGTTTACTGCTCAGCTTGTAAGCTTTTAATGTTGTTTTCATTGCAAATAATAAAAAATGGCCAGATTTACATGATATTTTATCGCTGGCCATCTTTCTTTGTTTATTTGCAATATATTAGTATATATATTTAAATATTTATCGACTGTAAGGGATGCTATTCTTAGCTTTAGCATATTCTATACCAGTGATTTCCAACCACTGTGCCGCAGCACATTAGTAAGTCGCAATAGGTGGGCAATGAGAAATTATCTCATTAACTTAATTGCTCTGAAAATTATTATTTACCACAAATGATATCTTTGTTCATCAGAACAATTGAATGTTCTTCCATTAGATGGAAGAAGGTACATACTGTAATTGGTAGAAGTGGGAATCTCTGGAATCTCGAAATTCATTTGAATTCGATATTGGGGTGACGATTTAATTCAGAATCGATTCTGGATTCAACACGATTCTCGTAATGTATTATTTGGTATATCTATTATTGTAAAACATTCTCAAAACAGGTCACAAAGGTTCCTATTGGCTGCTGACGTACAACTTATACACGCAGCCTAAAAAAAACGTAATTTTAAAAACATAGTTTTTAAAACTATTCACAGAAATCCGAGAATGTTATTCAATCTAATACAATAAAATAGAGCAACTTCAATCCAATCCCAGCAACTAGGGGTGTAACGGTACACAAAAATTTCGGTTCGGTACGTACCTCCGTTCAGAGGTCACGGTTCGGTTCATTTTCGGTACAGTAAGAAAACAAAAAAATATAAATTTTTTGATTATTTATTCAACAAATTTGCTAAATCTTCCTCCAAAAATATTTTTCTCAGCGGAATATTTGATGTGAAGTAATCGGAAACTTGGATATGTCAATAATTCATAATAACATTGATTTTGATTCAATATTATGTTTTGAGCAATGACAGTTTGAAAGAAAAAAAACTGCTTTGTTTTATTAGTCAAAGTTGCAACTTTTTGTAAATTACATTTAGCCTTTAAGCTTTTTTATTTCACTTTTGTTTATGTTTTTGTTTATTTTAATAGTATTTTTAGAATGTGCAGCGGGGCTTTAAAACATTAGCTGTGGGCACACTTTTGACACCTTTTAGATAATAAAAAATTAAATCTGATAAATCAATGGATAAAAAGCAAAGCCTGGCGACGCATGCGCGTTTATCATAACTCTCTCGCTCTCGGTCTCCACCCCTCCCTCACGAATGCTGCTGCATGCACCACTTTTTTTTTTTTTAACCCCTTCTCAACCCTGAACGTACATTGAAAATACAAAAATGCCGGACATTCGACGCATTTAAGAAACTCCACCTGGACAGCTCCGCAAAGAGGACATATCCCGTGAAAAGAGGAGGTTATGGTCAGTCTATCATAGCCCGATGCTAGCATGCCGTGTGTTTTTTTTTTTTTGATTGAAACTTTTATTAGATTTTTTTTTTTGATTGATTGAAACTTTTATTAGTAGATTGCACAGTACAGTACATATTCCGTTGAATTGACCACTAAATGGTAACACCCGAATAAGTTTTTCAACTTGTTTAAGTCGGGGTCCACGTACAGTAAATCAATTCATAGTGCCTCGGTGTGCATTGTTTACACAACGTTCGGAGCGCTACTTACTATGTCCGTGTCGTTCGGTACACCTCCGAATCGAACCGAAACCGCCGAACCGAAATGGTTCAATACAAATACACGTACCGTTACACCCCTACCAGCAACATTATCAATAATAATAATAATAATAATAATGGCAATACTTTTTAAAATGTTTTTAATCCAAAAATAGATTCTTGAAAAATAACTCCGCTTTTCGAAAATTATGTATCAATTTAGAATCTAAATTAATAAAAGTCGCGATTTGGATGTGAATGTTTTGTTTTTTTGGCGCACCCCTAATTAGTAATCTGGTTAATCACCTTTTGCAAAATGTGTGCCTTGGCTCAACAAAGGTTTGGAAACACTGCACTAGAATACATGTTAGTCATTTCTTATCATTTGTATTATTGTTATTGTTATTATTGCTATTATTGTTTATTTCTACATGACTCATACAGCAGTGTTTTTGCTGCACTTCAACTCCAGTCAAATAATCTCTATGTATGCTTGGATATTTATTCATGTTACATGCTTTTATTTTATATACGGTGGATGTATAAACACTTATGAAAACTGGGCTCTTATTTTGTATATGGAAAGATTAATAAACGTACATAACCAAAAATCTGATGTCATAAAGCATTAAATCTTAAAGTGTGGCTAATGTGATTTTTTTGCAAACCTTTAAACTGCAACAGCGCTGCAAAATCAAGATTTAAAAAGCTATTTAAAAAAATATACAATATTTCTGCTGTACAATAAATTGAAAAGTATTAAGTAGGTCATTGCTGTGTGTTTACATACTGTGTTCCTGAATACTGCCACTAACTGGATACCTATAATAATACATTAATGAAGAGTCAAACAAGTTAATAATTTTCCCATTGAAAAGTTGATTTGAAAAATGTCATTTCTGACGAAGAAAAGCAACGTTGATAAACAGTTGTTGCAGAGCAGGTGACCTTAATGACATAATACAAATATGTGGTCTCATAATCTTCGTATTTAGTTGGTCTCCACAGCAACAGACCTGTGTTTTTATAATTAAAATGAAGTCGTTCAGTCGTACTTCCATTGAAAAGGAGGTCCTGTGATGTAAGAAGAGAGGACACTTTATTACATTCTATAATTTATCTGGTTACATCAGACATGCATCTACATTACATATGTACATAACCTATAATAGATGACAGTATGTGTACTGCGAATCATACAATATATTGTGACTAGATGGAATTTATGGCTTTTTGAGGAGCAGTTTCTTTCAAAGAATCGTTCAAAAATACTGGCTCATTATTATAGCTACGTTTAAAAAAAATATATATATTAGTAGATTTTTGTTGTGATTTCATTGTAAACATTCCATAAGGTGGTGCCTTATCCATATGCTTTGACAGTGACGTCACCATTTGGAATTTTCTCACACCTAAAAAAACAACACATTAGCATTTTAACAATACATGAAAGAAATACACAGCTAGATTAGATTAAAATGTACCTAGATATAAAAAGTATAAATAAAACTAAAATCAGGACAAAATACAAATGTGAATACAAAATTGTATTACCCTACCTAACAGAAAAGTGATAACATACAAAATTAAACATTTGTTTATTGACATTTTTGACAGACACAGTTAACAGGAATATAATTCAATACAAATCAAATAATTTTTTCCCACCACCCTCAATAAAAAATCAGTCAAATAAGTACAGACAAATATTGATATGAAGCCACAGACAACTGCACTTCCAAATGGCCCCAACATTGTGCAGCAACACACAAAAGCAAACAAAAGGCTCATCAATCATTCAACAACGTCTCCCCACATATTTTAGGAAAGTACCCCATACTTCTTGAAATTTTACAGATCAACCGTTCAATGTCAGCCTAATTTTCTCCAATTTAAAGAAATCGATAATATCTCTTGATCCAGCGGGTGTGGTAGAGGAGCACTGAGCCTTCCAGTTTAGCACAATAAGTCTTCTCGTTAACAAAATAGTGAACGCTACCAGATTCTTATTGAATTTGCTGAGAGAAGATGGCAGAAGGGCTACCCCGAATAGTCCACTTAGAGCAGGGGGTTCAAACATGCGGCGGAGACGTTATTTTGCGGCCCGCCCTTTGATATGACGATTTAATGTATGTGCGGCACGCGAGTTTAATATGAACGGAAAGTTCCCAATTTTCACGGGAGTCCTCTTAATATCAGTGTATCATTCTGTGGTAATCCCTGCCGATTTTTACCCAATCAACAATACTCAGGGGGTGCCACAATGGCACTGTTCTTAATGCCCTCTGAATCCTGTAGACAGCGTGCAAGCCTATTTGATTGTTACATTTGGCTGAGCAGTGCACATGTGTCATGTTGCAAGACATATTTGGTCAACAGCTACACAGGTCACACTGAGTGTGGCCGTAAACATTTTTTTAACACTGTTACAAATATGTGCCAGACTGTGAACCCACACCAAACAAGAATGACAAACACATTTCAGGAGAACATCCGCACCGTAATACAACATAAACTCAACAGAACAAATACCCAGAATCCCATGCAGCCTGACTCTTCCGGGGTACAATACACACACACCCGCTACCACCAACCCCCCACACCCTCACCCTCCCTACTTGTGTCGGTTGAGGTTGTGCATATTGTAGCCCAGGAGAGTTTGGGCTGCAAGGTGTTCTGGGTAGTTGTTCTCTTGTGTTTAAGTTGTTAGGGTGTGGATGTTCTCCCAAAATGTGTTTGTCATTCTTGTTTGGTGTCAGTTCAAAGTGTGGCACATATTTGTAACAGTGTTGAAGTTGGTTATACGGTCACCCTCAGTGTGACCTGTATGGCTGTTGAGTAAGTACATCTTGCAGCCACTAACGTTGTTCTGCAAAAGTCTCGCACAACATGATTAAGAGTTGTTACTTTAGTTGTGTTATGTGCGCAATGACGAGTTGTAGAGCACTAGTTCTCTTGTAGATGGTACGCTACGTGTAGGTATGCCAAGGTAAGTGAGATTTATCAAAAACATTCTAAAAAATAGCAGTCAGTCATAAATACTTAATAAATATATTTATTGGATAACACTTCACAAAATATGTAAGTTCACAAACAGTGAAAAGAAATGCAAGAATTGAGTGTTGACAGCTAGATTTTTTATGGACATGTTCCATCAATATTTATGTTAAAGTTTTCTTTTTTTGTGAAGAAATGTTTAGAATTAAGTTCATGAATCCAGATGGATCTCTATTACAATCCCCAAAGGGGGCACTTTAAGTTGATGATTACTTCTGTGTAGAAATCTTTATTTATAATTTAAATACTTGTTTATTATTCAACAAGTTTTTTTGTTATATTTACATCTTTTTTTCCAGATAGTTCAAGAAAGACCATTACAAATGAGCAATATTTAGCACTGTTATACAATTTAATAAATCAGAAACTGATGACATAGTGCTGTATTTTACTTCTTGTATCTCTTTTTTTCAACCAAAATGCTTTGCTCTGATTAGGGGGTACTTTAATTAAAAACATGTTCACATGGGGTACGCCACCAAAAAAAGGTTGAGAACCACTATTGTACAGGACGTTAAAGGCAGTGCAGTCACGGCAGCCCTTAATAATGTCGGCCGTGTGAAAAGTGGGACAAATTCAGGAAAATGGTTACACTGGTAGATTGTCGAGAGGTGCACTGAAATTCAGGAGTCTCTCGGAAAAACGGTCCGTAATATCATCAAAAGGTTCAGAGAATCTGGAAACCTGGAGAAATCACTGCACGTAAGCTTCAATTCCCAGTGACCTTCGATCCCTCAGGCGGTCCTTCATCAAAATCAGTGTGTAAAGGATATCACCACATGGGCTCAGGAACACTTCACAATACCACTGTCAGTAACTACAGTATGTCGCTACATCTGTAAGTGCAAGTGAAAACTATACGATGCAAAGCGAAAGCCATTTATCAGCAACATTCAGAAACGCTGCCGGCTTCGCTGGGCCCGAGCTTATCTAAGATGGACTGATACAAAGTGGTCTGACCAGTTCATCATTTCAAATTGTTTTTGGAAACTGTGGACGTCGTGTCCTCCGGACCAAAGAGGAAAATAACCATCCGGACTCTTATAGGCGCTAATGTTAGGAACTCGCATGGCTGCAGGTCTTGTTACCCCAAGATTCAAGAACCAAGAGGACGATGAGCAGGTAAGATGATTTTAATTATCATCAACAGAGGAGGAAGCAGTCTTGCATGAAACACTTCCAACATAAAGTAATCTTCGAGCACTGAGGAGTGCTCGAAGATTAAATAGGATGCATGTTGATTGGCAGCAGGTGTGGACCGGCTGCCAATCAACGGCAGGTGAGGAAAAAACAGTGCTCCGCGGAAAAAACAGGAAATGAAACAAAATAAGAGCAGTGACGGGAAGTAAATACAAAAACAAGGAAACAAACCGAAATGAAGTGACTGATCGTCACAGCGAAGTTCAAAAGCCAGCATCGTGATAGTATGGGAGTGTATTAGTGCCATTAATGCTGAAAGGTACATACAGGTTTTGGAACAACATATGTTGCCATCCAAGAAACATTATCATGGACGCCCATGCTTATTTCAGCAAGACAATGCCAAGTCACGTGTTACAACAGCGTGGTTTGATGGCAAAAGAGCGCGGGTACTAGACTGGCCTGCCTGTAGTCCAGACCTGTCCCCCTTTGAAAATGTGTGGTGCATTATGAAGCGTAAAATACCACAACGGAGACCCAGGACTGTTGAACAACTTAACCTGTACATCAAGCACGATTGGGAAAAAATTCCACCTGAAAAGCTTCAAAAATTGGTCTCTTCAGTTCCCAAACATTTATGTAATGTTGTTAAAAGGAAAGGCCATGTAACACAGTGGTAAAAATGCCCCTGTGCCATTAAATTCTAAGTTAATGATCATTTGCAAAAAAAATAGGTTTCTCAATTCGAACATTAAATATCTTGTCTTTGTAGTCTAGTCAATTGAATATAAGTTGAAAAGGATTTCCAAATCATAGTATTGTGTTTTTATTTAGGACATACACAACGTGCCAACTTCACTGATTTTGGGTTTTGCATTTACTTTGTTTTATAGGATTTTTAAAACTTTTGCAATTAAAAGTGGTAAACCATTTTTTTTTGTGTGGCATAGCTCGGTTGGTAGAGCGGCCGTGCCAGCAACTTGAGGGTTGCGGGTTCGATTCCCGATTCCGCCATCCTAGTCACTGCCGTCACTGCCGTTGTGTCCTTGGGCAAGACACTTTACCCACTTGCTCCCAGTGCCACCCACACTGGTTTAAATGTAACTTAGATATTGGGATTCACTATGTAAAGCGCTTTGAGTCACTAGAGAAAAGCGCTATATAAATATGATTTAGTAGTAGTAGTAGTTAGTTAGTACACCCCCCAGACGTTGCTGTTAGATTAGGCCGGCTAAAAGATGCAAACGTCAAATATACAGTATGCAACAATGCAAGTCTGTGGTAAAACAAAAAACAAAAAGCTTGACTGATGCAAAGAAAAGAAAAACAAAACAGTGGCTCCAACCCATAGCTCTTGCAGAAACATCCCTCTAATTTGTGCTGAAGGAATATATTTGAAAAAGACTGAAAAAAATGCTGTTTAATTGCTGCTTACTATCAAAACCTATTCTTTCAAAAATATCTAATGAAAACCGATAAACAACCGATAAATTACTCAATAAGATAATACAAAAAATACTTAGTAGTTATTTTGAAGGAACACAGGAACTATACCGGGGGTCGGCAACCCACGGCTCTAGAGCCGCACCTTTAGCGCCGTCCTAGTGGCTCTCTGGACCTTTTTCTAAAATGTTTGAAAAATGGAAAAAGGTGAAGGGAAAAAATATATTTTTTGTTTTAATATGGTTTCTGTAGGAGGACAAACATGACACAAACCTCCCTAATTGTTCATAAAGCACACTGTTTGTATTAAACATGCTTCACTGATTCAAGTATTTGGCGAGCGCCGTTTATTTTGGCGGTCTTTGAACTCTCCGTGGTTTGTTTACATGTACAACTTTCTCCGACTTTCTAGGACGTGTTTTATGCCACTTCTTTTTCCGTCTCATTTTGTCAACCAAACTTTTAATGTGCGTGAATGCACTAAGGTGAGTTTTGTTGATGTTATTGACTTGTGTGGAATGCTAATCGGGCATATTTGGTCCGTGCATGACTGCAAGCTAATCGATGCTAACATGCTATTTAGGCTAGCTATGTGTACACATTGAATCATTATGCCTCATTTGTAGCTATATTTGAGCTCTTTTATTTTCCTTTAAGTTCCTTTAATTCAATTTATATCTCATGACACACTATCCATCATCCATCCATCATCTTCCGCTTATCCGAGGTCGGGTCGCGGGGGCAACAGCCTAAGCAGGGAAACCCAGACTTCCCTCTCCCCATCCACTTCGTCTAGCTCTTCCCGGGGGATCCCAAGGCGTTCCCAGGCCAGCCGGGAGACATAGTCTTCCCAACGGGTCCTGGGTCTTCCCCGTGGCCTCTTACCGGTTGGACGTGCCCTAAACACCTCCCTAGGGAGGCGTTCGGGTGGCATCCTGACCAGATGCCCGAACCACCTCATCTGGCTCCTCTCGATGTGAAGGAGCAGCGGCTCTACTTTGAGTCCCTCCCGGATGGCAGAGCTTCTCACCCTATCTCTAAGGGAGAGCCCCGCCACACGGCGGAGGAAACTCATTTCGGCCGCTTGTACCCGTGATCTTATCCTTTCGGTCATGACCCAAAGCTCATGACCATAGGTGAGGATGGGAACGTAGATCGACCGGTAAATTGAGAGCTTTGCCTTCCGGCTCAGCTCCTTCTTCACTACAACGGATCGGTACAACGTCCGCATTACTGAAGACGCCGCACCGATCCGCCTGTCGATCTCACGATCCACTCTTCCCTCACTCCTGAACAAGACTCCTAGGTACTTGAACTCCTCCACTTGGGGAAGGGTCTCCTCCCCAACCCGGAGATGGCATTCCACCCTTTTCCGGGCGAGAACCATGGACTCGGACTTGGAGGTGCTGATTCTCATTCCGGTCGCTTCACACTCGGCTGCGAACCGATCCAGTGAGAGCTGAAGATCCCGGCCAGATGAAGCCAACAGGACCACATCGTCTGCAAAAAGCAGAGACCTAATCCCGCGGCCACCAAACCGGAACCCCTCAATGCCTTGACTGCGCCTAGAAATTCTGTCCATAAAAGTTATGAACAGAATCGGTGACAAAGGGCAGCCTTGGCGGAGTCCAACCCTCACTGGAAACGTGTCCGACTTACTGCCAGCAATGCGGTCCAAGCTCCGACACTGATCGTACAGGGATCGGACTGCCACAATAAGACAGTCCGATACCCCATACTCTCTGAGCACTCCCCACAGGACTTCCCGAGGGACACGGTCGAATGCCTTCTCCAAGTCCACAAAGCACATGTAGACTGGTTGGGCAAACTCCCATGCACCCTCAAGAACCCTGCCGAGAGTATAGAGCTGGTCCACAGTTCCACGACCAGGACGAAAACCACACTGTTCCTCCTGAATCCGAGGTTCGACTATGCGACGTAGCCTCCTCTCCAGTACACCTGAATAAACCTTACCGGGAAGGCTGAGGAGTGTGATCCCACGATAGTTGGAACACACCCTCCGGTCCCCCTTCTTAAAAAGCGGAACCAACACCCCGGTCTGCCCATCCAGAGGTACCGCCCCCGATGTCCACGCGATGCTGCAAAGTCTTGTCAACCAAGACAGCCCCACAGCTTCCAGAGCCTTAAGGAACTCCGGGCGGGTCTCGTCCACCCCTGGGGCCTTGCCACCGAGGAGCTTTTTAACTACCTCAGCGACCTCAGCCCCAGAAATAGGAGAGTCCACCACAGATTCCCCAGGCACTGCTTCCTCATAGGAAGACGTGTTGGTGGGATTGAGGAGGTCTTCGAAGTATTCCTTCCACCTATCCACAACATCCGCAGTTGAGGTCAGCAGAACACCATCCGCACCATACACGGTGTTGACAGTGCAATGCTTCCCCTTCCTGAGGCGGCGGACGGTGGTCCAGAACCGCTTCGAAGCCGTCCGGAAGTCGTTTTCCATGGCTTCCCCGAACTCCTCCCATGTCCGAGTTTTTGCCTCCGCGACCGCCGAAGCTGCACACCGCTTGGCCTGTCGGTACCTGTCCACTGCCTCCGGAGTCCTATGAGCCAAAAGGACCCGATAGGACTCCTTCTTCAGCTTGACGGCATCCCTCACCGCTGGTGTCCACCAAGGGGTTTTAGGATTGCCGCCCCGACAGGCACCAACTACCTTGCGGCCACAGCTCCGATCTTCCGCCTCGACAATAGAGGTGCGGAACATGGTCCACTCGGACTCAATGTCCAGCACCTCCCTCGTGACATGTTCAAAGTTCTTCCGGAGGTGGGAATTGAAACTTTGTCTGACAGGAGACTCTGCCAGACGTTCCCAGCAGACCCTCACAATGCGTTTGGGCCTCCCAGGTCTGTCCGGCATCCTCCCCCACCATCGCAGCCAACTCACCACCAGGTGGTGATCGGTAGAAAGCTCCGCCCCTCTCTTCACCCGAGTGTCCAAAACATGAGGCCGCAAATCCGATGACACAACTACAAAGTCGATCATGGAACTGCGGCCTAGGGTGTCCTGGTGCCAAGTGCACATATGGACACCCTTATGTTTGAACATGGTGTTTGTTATGGACAAACTGTGACGAGCACAAAAGTCCAATAAAACACCACTCGGGTTCAGATCCGGGCGGCCATTCTTCCCAATCACGCCTCTCCAGGTTTCACTGTCGTTGCCAACGTGAGCGTTGAAGTCTCCCAGTAGGACAAGGGAATCACCCGGGGGAGCACTTTCCAGTACTCCCTCGAGTGTTCCCAAAATGGGTGGGTACTCTGAACTGCTGTTTGGTGCATAAGCACAAACAACAGTCAGGACCCGTCCCCCCACCCGAAGGCGGAGGGAGGCTACCCTTTCGTCCACCGGGTTGAACTCCAACGTACAGGCTTTGAGCCGGGGGGAAACAAGAATTGCCACCCCAGCCCGTCGCCTCTCACTGCCGGCAACGCCAGAGTGGAAGAGGGTCCAATCCCTCTCGAGAGAAGTGGTTCCAGAGCCCTTGCTGTTCATCGAAGTGAGTCCGACTATATCCAGCCGGAATTTCTCGACTTCGCGCACTAGCTCAGGCTCTTTCCCCCCCAGTGACGTGACGTTCCACATCCCAAGAGCTAGCTTCTATAGCCGAGGATCGGACCGCCAAGTGCCCTGCCTTCGGCTTCCGCCCAGCTCACATTGCGCCCGACCTCTATGGCCCCTGCTATGGGTGGTGAGCCCATTGGAGGGGTGACCCACGTTGCCTCTTCGGGCTGTGCCCGGCCGGGCCCCATGGGAACAGGCCCGGCCACCAGGCGAGGGGGGCCCCGGTGACCCGCGTCCGGGCGAGGGAAATCTGGGTCCATGATTTTTCTTCTTCATAAAGGTCTTCGAGCTGCTCTTTGTCTGATCCCTCACCTAGAACCTGTTTGCCTTGGGAGACCCTACCAGGGGGCTTTATGCCCCTGGACAACATAGCTCCTAGGATCATTGGGACACGCAAACTCCTCTACCACGATAAGCTTGCAGCTCAGAGAGGACACACATGACACACTATCTGTATGTAATATGGCTTTTAAATTTGTTTTGCGGCTCCAGACAGATTTATTTTTGTATTTTTGGTCCAATATGGCACTTTCAACATTTTGGGTTGGCGACCCCTGTTCTATACCATCTGAATAATCAATAAGAAAGGCAAGATATCTCACACTTCTGGTATTCGTAGTCCTTTAGCTCCAAAATGGAGTTTGTCTACAAAGTCCGCTGCCTTTGTTGCATCATGGAATCTGTGTGTCTGGCCTTTGGATAAAGTGATCTGCAATGTCACAAGGGAAGAGAAGACCAAACTTCACGTTGAGACATCAATGCAGCCTCTTCTTCACCGCCGCAAATACTTATTTACATAACTCAAACATTTTTTGGACTGTCCCATTTGACAATGAATAAATGTAATAAACTCAATACATTCAAATTGATTAGTAACATTAACTCAGGAGCGCAGTATAGAAAACACTTCAAACTACAAAACATGGATTAATGGCTACAACGAGCATGTTTTGAAGTGCACAGCTTTTCAAAAGCGGGGTTAGAAGCTGATACTCCTGTATCAGAAGGAAAACATTTTTTGTGATGCTAAGAATATCGATAGTAGTGGTATCGACTAGATACGCTCCTGTACTTGGTATCATTACAGTGGATGTCAGGTGTAGATCCACCAATGGCGTTTGTTTACATTCAGGAACGGCGGCATTAGCGGTGACGCCGGTGAGCAACGGTGTGTAGTGAAACATGTTTAGCTATTCCTCGTCCTGTAGGGATGATACTTGTAAGAAACTTAATTTCTTTGTCGCCATGATTAGTGATTTAGAGGTAGCTAAAACACTGCAGACTGCGAATGGACGTTAACCAGCCATGTCTTAAAACAACTCTTCCTGAGGGTGTTTCAGTGTTATAACTTCACCTTTATAGTTAGTTTTTAAGCCAAAATGCATCCGTTCTCCCTTTTCTGTCTACACACTGTCTGTTTGTAAGTACTCCGTGATTGTGCGCTGCCGAACATACTCGCCAGCTCGCAAAACCACAGCAATGACACAACGTGACGACGACGGTGGGTGGGCGAGCGGTACTTTTTAGAGGCGGTACAGTACTGAATATGATTCAGTAGTATCACAGTATACCGTACAACCCTAGTTTGTATCAATGTTATGATCAAGTTTATGAGTTTTGGGTCAGGTTTAGTGTTGGGATTTAAACATGCACTGTATAAATTGGACAGTATTTCACAGCAAAATTTTACAGTAAAGTACTGTAATCAAAATTGAACCTTGCAACAAATTACTGTAAAAATGACAATGGTCTCATATTTCACAGCATTTAATATTCAAATTAAATTATTGTAAATGTTACAATGACAATATTTACAGTAGGGTTGGGGTTTATGTCAGTCAGGATTCAGGTTCTGGTTAGAATCTTACTCAGGATGTTAAGACTTTTATTGGATTTCAGGATTGGTCTCTGATTTAGTCAGAAAGTTAAAATGAGGGTTATGATTATAGCTTGTGCTCAGGTAAGATTTCAATTCCAACTGTAAATGTTGGAATATTCAGAAGGTAATCAAATACATTGTCAATTGGTGTGATGTTTATTTGAGTAGGTCCATTATTACAGCAGGAAAGGTATAATTTTATTTTGAAATTATAAAAGTCGCACCTGCCAAAAATGCATAATAAAGAAGGAAAAAAACATATATAAGTCGCACTGGAGTATAATCGCATTTTTGGGGGAAATGTATTAGATAAAACCCAACACCAATAATAGACATTTGAAAGGCAATTTAAAATAAAGAATAATGAACAACAGGCTAAATAAGTGTACGTTGTATGACGCATAAATAACCAACTGAGAAGGTGCCTGGTATGTTAATGTAACATATTATGGTAAGAGTCATTCAAATAACTATAACATATAGAACATGCTATACGTTTACCAAACAATCTGTCACTCCTAATCGATAAATCCCATGAAATCTTATCTTATCGCACGCCTAGCCAAAGTATGAAAGAAACTGACTTATAGTCCAAAAAATACGGTAACTATTTTGTGCTTTTTGTTGTGGCTAATGAGAGTTGGATGCTAAATTCCATCTTTGTGTTGAGTTAAGTGTTGCTGGGATACAAGCAGAGACAAAGTGCAGACACGTTAGACACACACACACACACACACACACACACACACACACACACACACACACGGCATCCACAGCCAACCCTCACATGTGATGTTTTCTTTCTGTCACCAGAAGCGTGAGTGTTGCGTTCTCTTTGTGTGACACAAAAGGCCACAATCATGCAACTGTGTAGCCTCTGTTGTATAAAAAGATGAGTCAGCACTCTGCTCAGCGACAGACGGACTGACAGAAGAGTGTTTGGCTGTAAACACAAATTTAAATGTCAGGAGTTAGAGATGTGAAAACAACAGAAAATGGCCTGCTAATAGACCCGACAGTAAGCATGATTTCTTAAGCATGTTGTGGAGAGGGCTTCACGGTACAAAGGTCCTGAGTAGTCAGGGCTCAATTTCTGTGTGGAGTTTGCATGTCCTCCCGTGAATGCGTGGGTTCCCTCCGGGTACTCCGGCTTCCTCCCACTTCCAAAAACATGCACCTGGGGATAGGTTGATTGGCAACACTAAATTGACCCTAGTGTGTGAATGTGAGTGTGAATGTTGTCTGTCTATCTGTGTTGGCCCTGCGATGAGGTGGCGACTTGTCCAGGGTGTACACTGCCTTCCGCCCGATTGTAGCTGAGATAGGCACCAGCGCCCCCCGCGACCCCAAAGGGAATAAGCGGTAGGAAATGGATGGATGGATGTTGGGGAGACCTGGGACCTTTGTGGGTCTTTTTATTGCTTTTTAAGATGTCGTCATGCAACAGAATGTTCATTCTAAAGGTTAGCGGGATTAAATATGGCCACAGGAGTGGGAAAGGATTAATCTATAAATTTGCATTGTCTGTTCTTTGTTAAAGATGCCATATCTAATAATGTGGCCAGAAATGGTTCTGCAATCACAGTCAAAATTCTGTTGTCGTCCCCTCTCTCCTTGACTTAGGTTGCGAGATACGTAGCTGAATCCAGCTCGATGGTCTGGGCTACTCCAAGGAACTTCAAACTTCCACTGCCTCACAGGCTATTTTCAGGAAGAAGAACGTCATGCCTGTGTATGGTTATTGTCAGTACTATCAGAAAACAAAGACTTAAAAAAAACTACAACCAACGCTAGCAATGGTTAGCATGCTAAGCATGACACTAGGAGTGAAGCACCATCACACTAAACCTTCGTTGCACGAACATATTAGCTTTGTTAGACAAGATCATAGACTGTATTGGATACGAAATGTCCCTTTCCATTTATTACAAGTAATAAGAAAATGTAAATGCCTGATTGACCTATCAAGGAGGAAATTAGCAAGTTTGGTGTCAGATGAAAAAAATCTTCTCCCCCTTCAATCGTCTCCATCTTCCAAAGGCATCCCCGATACAAATCCTCATTATGTTCCTGGCTTTTGTCATTAACAAGTTGAGAATCGTAACAAGGCCTTTTAGTTTTACTCAGGTCTGACATGTTTGGTAACTTTACCAGTGGCTGTAGCTCGACGACGTAACTGGCAACCTGGATGTGACACACACACAGACTTTTTAATCGGTCAAACAGTGGAGGGCGGGGCACCGAAATGAAAACAATAAGATTTCAGGGCTGCAAATCTAATTTTGAAATGAGCACATCCTGGCTAAACTACTGTTATCAGTTATAGAGGTGTTCGAAAATAACATTATTTATTAATGGCTTTGACATCAATCCATTTATTCCCTTTGGGATCGCGGGGGGCGCTGGTGCCTATCTCAGCTACAATTGGGCAGAAGGCGGTGTACACCCTGGACAAGTCGCCACCTCATCACAGTGGCTTTGACATATCAGGGCCATTTAATGATGACTAGACATGAAATTGTTACATATGGCTCCTTTAAGTTAGCAAGACTGCCATTATGACCAACATTAAAACACGGTAGCGTAAGAGGGCTAAGTATTCATTAAAAACAAGGCCGAGGGTTTATTTAACAAGTATATTTAATATTCCTGGCCACTGTAACAGCACACACAGTTTGAACAGTAACAATGTCTTTGAATAGTTTAATGATTATTTGGCATACCACTAGATATTACCCGCGTACCAGTCTGAGACTCTATCTGATCTAGAGATTTGGAGGTATAAAAAACAAAAATGACTTACTTTTATGGCTGAAACCCTTTTGGTTCCCCTGGGACTTTTAACATTCACCATATTTGGGGTATCCCCAAGGGTTGAAATCTTCCCCTGAGGGTCCCCTTTCAGGAATTTTCTGAGTGAAGTGTGTAGGACCAGTGGTCGAACATAGGTACTGTGTGCATGTGTGCGTGCGTGTTCTTGTATTCCTACTCTTGTTGAAACATCAACAAAGAAAAGTACCTTCCCTATGAGGACTGGTGAACAAGTTAGGACATAAACCATTGCATCTAATAGAGAATCTTATTTGCACTCCTGGTGTTGAAATCTATTTAAAGGAGGGTGGTCCCAAAAAGGAGAGATTTTTCAAATTGACTGTGTGTCGGTTTTATAAGTGCTCCCCCTCTGGTCAACATATGAAATAACAAGTGTGTGTAAAAATTTGAAGTGCTCCCCTTTGGCCAACATATGTAATAACAAGTGTGTGTCAGAAATTGAATTGCGCCCCTTTTGGCGAAAATGTATAACAAATACACAATAAATGTATATATAGAGACATACTGTAATAACTTGGAAGTAAATAATGAAGATTAAAAAGCTACTACAAAAAAATAATTCTAACAAAAAATTAACTAAAATCGGTCTTTTTCTCACAATGTGTCGACTTTTTTCTTATAAAATTGGGAACCATTTCTCATAATCAATCAATCAATCAATGTTTACTTATATAGCCCTAAATCACTAGTGTCTGAAAGGGCTGCACAAACCACAACATATATATATATATCCATCCATCCATTTTCTACCGCTTATATATATATATAACATATATATTACATATATATATATGTATATGTATATGTATATATATATATATATATATATATATATATATATATATGAGGTAGTTAAAAAGCTCCTCGGTGGCAAGGCCCCAGGGGTGGATGAGATCCGCCCGGAGTTCCTTGGGGCTCTGGATGCTGTCTTGGTTGACAGGACTCTGCAGCGTCGCGTGGACATCGGGGGCGGTACCTCTGGATTGGCAGACCAGGGTGGTGGTCCCTCTCTTTGGGAAGGGGGACCGGAGGGTGTGTTCCAACTATCGTGGGATCGCACTCCTCGGCCTTCCCAGTGGGGTTTGTTCGGGTGTACTGGAGAGGAGGCTACGTCGGATAGTCGAACCTCGGATTCAGGAGGAACAGTGTGGTTTTCGTCCTGGTCGTGGAGCTGTGGACCAGCTCTGTACTCTCGGCAGGGTTCTTGGGGGTGCATGGGAGTTTGCCCAACCAGTCTACATGTGCTTTGTGGACTTGGAGAAGGCATTCGACCGTGTCCCTCGGGAAGTCCTGTGGGGAGTGCTCAGAGAGTATGGGGTATCGGACTGTCTTATTATGGCAGTCCGATCCCTGTACGATCAGTGTCAGAGCTTGGACCGCATTGCTGGCAGTAAGTCGGACACGTTTCCAGTGAGGGTTGGACTCCGCCAAGGCTGCCCTTTGTCACCGATTCTGTTCATAACTTTTATGGACAGAATTTCTAGGCGCAGTCAAGGCATTGAGGGGTTCCGGTTTGGTGGCCGCGGGATTAGGTCTCTGCTTTTTGCAGACGATGTGGTCCTGTTGGCTTCATCTGGCCGGGATCTTCAGCTCTCACTGGATCGGTTCGCAGCCGAGTGTGAAGCGGCCGGAATGAGAATCAGCACCTCCAAATCCGAGTCCATGGTTCTCTCCCGGAAAAGGGTGGAGTGCCATCTCCGGGTTGGGGAGGAGACCCTGCCCCAAGTGGAGGAGTTCAAGTACCTAGGAGTCTTGTTCACGAGTGGGGGAAGAGTTGATCGTGAGATCGACAGGCGGATCGGTGCGGCGTCTTCAGTATTGCGGACGTTGTACCGATCCGTTGTGGTGAAGAAGGAGCTGAGCCGGAAGGCAAAGCTCTCAATTTACCGGTCGATCTACGTTCCCATCCTCACCTATGGTCATGAGCTTTGGGTCATGACCGAAAGGATAAGATCACGGGTACAAGCGGCCGAAATGAGTTTCCTCCGCCGTGTGGCGGGGCTCTCCCTTAGAAATAGGGTGAGAAGCTCTGCCATCCGGGAGGAACTCAAAGTAAAGCCGCTGCTCCTCCACATCGAGAGGAGCCAGATGAGGTGGTTCGGGCATCTGGTCAGGATGCCACCCGAACGCCTCCCGAGGGAGGTGTTTAGGGCACGTCCAACCGGTAGGAGGCCACGGGGAAGACCCAGGACACATTGGGAAGACTATGTCTCCCGGCTGGCCTGGGAACGCCTCGGGATCCCCCGGGAAGAGCTAGACAAAGTGGCTGGGGAGAGGGTAGTCTGGGCTTCCCTGCTTAGGCTGCTGCCCCCGCGACCCGACCTCGGATAAGCGGAAGAAGATGGATGGATGGCTGTATACATATATATATATATATATACACATATATATATATATATATATATATATATATATATATATATATATATATATATATATATATATATATATATATATATACACACACACATATATACATATCACAACATATCACAACGTATATATATATATACATATATATATATATATATATATATATCCAACATAATCTTTCTGTTTCTGTAATGTTGCAATATTTTCTCGTAAAATTATTACTTTTTTATATAAAATGATTACTCTGTAATGCAAAATGGTGACATAATTGACAATATTGCCAATTTTTGTTGTTGTTCCTGTAAAATAGTACAATTTTTGGAGTAAAATTGTGACTTTTGTCATAATTTTGCCAAGTAAAAATTCTGATTATTATTTTATTGCCAAAATGTTAGTTTTCTTATAAAATTTTAACTTTTGTCGAGTAAAATTAAGACTCTTTTCATAAAACTGCCAACATTTTAAGTTTTTCTTGTAAAATTGTGACTGTTATTGAGTAGAATTCCAACTTTTATCATAACATTGCACAAATGTTCAGTTTTTCTTGTGAAATTTTGACTTTGATTAAAATACTGCCAGAATTCTAAGTTTTTCTTGTGAAACTGTGACCTCTTCTTGAGAAAGTCCAAGTATTTTTTCACAACAAGCTTTTTTATATTTGCATAGTATGTACGTATTATTAATGTTGTGAACACAAATCTTTATATATCTATAAAGGTTGGTCCTAAAGTAGACATTATTCGGAGGTCTCAAGCAGTGACGTGCTGCCTCACTTCCCACCAGGGGGGTAAAAGGCTTAACCCAAATGGGACAATCGGTAGAAAATGGATGGATGGATGGGATGTTCAAAAACAACATAACATAAAATAAGTTTGAATACTTCTCTTTTAGACGCTGCTTTCTATGTGATTTTGGTGTTGTTCCTGTGTATTTTGATCATTTTCATGGTCAAAATCGTGGAAATTACGTGTTTACTGATAAACATAATGAGAAGTGAGGCAGACACAGGTGGTGCCTCCACGGCTACACACAAAGTGTGTGGAGCGTGTGTGTGCGAGGGAGTGTGTGCTTCTTGCCACGGGGTAAAGGCAGGCCATGAGGCAGGAAGTACATCTGCCTCAAAGTAGGGGGCTATATAACAAAATTTCATGAACTGCCAACACCGCTTAACCCTTAAGAAGTAGGGGAAGAAAACAACAGACAACAACTGCTAAGCTTCCCGCAACTGTGACGCTTTTTCGCCCTAAAAATGGAGGAATTTTTTTCTAAAAGAGGGAATTTTTCAAAACTGGACTTTCAATCAAAGCAATAAGTAATTAATACTGGGAGACCAACGCCAGAGCTGCCAGATTTGATTCGAGGACAGAAAATAACTTGCTCATTTCAAAAGGATTGCCCGAATGCAGCTGAGATAGGCTCCAGCACCCCCCGCGATGCCGAAAGGACAAGCGGTAGAAAAATGGACGGATGGTATACTAGAAAATAATGGCTTTGTGGCTGTGCTACAAAACAACGTCTTTATTGTTTTCCCTGCTTTTTATTCTCAACGAGTGGCCGTGTTTAGACCCAAATGGGATAAACTGATCTGGAAAAACGTGCCGATAAGCCTCTAAAAAAATGAAAGCTCATCTTCCCACATTTAAGGTCAGATTTCTTTCAAAACATTTGGAATATCACGTATTGATCTGGCTCTAAATGAGACTAAATATCAGCATCCACAATGCCAATGTAAAGGAAAATCATGATATATTAAAAGACCTGATAAACCATCAATTTTTTACCGCTTGTCCCTTTCGGGGTCACGGAGCATTTGAGCGGCAGGCGGGGTACCCCCTGGACAAGTCACCACCTCATCGCCTCTTGGTTTTTGGGGGAACAGGAGCTTGCATTTGGTGGTAACGATGAGAGTGCAAGCTCCTCCAATCGTGGGATTTTATTTTATTTTATTTTATTTGTCCGACCGCTTCTGTTCGCTACCTCTCTTTGTTTATAATGTCTATTTTCTGCTGGATCTACTCTGTATTATATGCTGCCCTTTTTTGTTACTGCAGCTGTTACATATACTTTAATAACGTAATCAGGGGTGTCCAACTCATTTTAGCTCAGGGGCTGCATGGAAGGAAATCTGCACACACGCGGGCCGGACTATTAAAATCATGGCATTATCCATCCATCCATCAGTTTTCTACCGCTTATTCCCTTTGGGGGCGCTGGGGGCGCTGCCTATCTCAGCTGCATTCGAGCGGAAGGCGGGTTACACCCTGGACAAGTTTCCACCTTGTCGCAGGGCCAACACAGACAGACAACATTCACACACTAGGGACAATTTAGTGTTGCCAATCAACCTATCCCCAGGTGCATGTCTTTGGAGGTGGGAGGAAGCCGGAGTACCCGGAGGGAACCCACGCATTCACGGGGAGAACATGCAAACTCCACACAGAAAGATCCGGAGCCCGGGATTGAACCCAGCACTACTTAGGACCTTCATATTGTGAGGCAGACGCACTAACCTCTCTTCCACTGTGCTGCCCATCATGGCATCAAAACTAAAAAATAAAGACAACTTCAAATAGTTTTCTTTGTCTTACTTCGGCCAAAATTAGAACAAACACATTCTGAAAATATTACAATAAAAGTATAGAAAAAAATACCCCACAGCGGTAAAGTGGTCCTCAAACTACAGCGTCCAAAATCCGGCTCGCGGGAAGTCTCAAGTTATAGTTTTTTTTTCAATTTGTCTTTTTTAATCTATTTTCTACAGCTTGTTACTCTCGGGGTCTTCTCGCCGCTCAGGCAAATCATATTGTCAAAAAATGCATTTTCCCATCCATACCATGACATCATCGTGCTTGCAGTGTCGGGCGAGCGTGCGGCAAGTGCTCACTCTTTTAGTCAATTGGTGCGTGAGGAATACCATATATATATATATATATATATATATGTATATATATATACAGTATATATATATATATATATATATACATATATATATATATATACATACATACACACACACACACACACACATAGCCCCGGCCAGATTTTTTTATACCCAATGCGGCCCCTCGAGTCAAAATGTTTGGGCACGGCGTGGCGAAGTTGGTAGAGTGGCTGTGCCAGCAATCTTAAGGTTACTGGTTCAATCCCCACCTTCTACCATCCTAGTCATGTCCGTTGTGTCCTTGGGCAAGACACTTCACCCTTGGTCCTGCTGAGCACCATGCATGGCAGCTCCCGCCGTCAGTGTGTGAATGTGTGTGTGAATGTGTGTGTGAATGGGCGAATGTGGAAATACTGTCAAAGCGCTTTGGGCTCCTTAAAAAGGGGTAGAAAAGCGCTATAGAAGTACAACCCATTTAGTGTCTGCTCTGCAGTGTTGTGTTAAATGTGTGCTAAGTGTGTTCATCCACTTTCTACCGCTTATTCCCTTTTGGGGTGGCGGGGCTAAGGGTGTTGAAATGTTTTATTCCAGCATCATACTGTGAGTTTTTGTGATTTTGAGCCGGTGCCATTCCATCATATTATCATATGACTTTTGAGTCAGTGACTCAGCAACATACTGTATGTTTGTAAATGTGACGAGTGGGTCAGTGCCTCCCCAACGTCAAAGCTCACTGCTCGTCACTGGTCTCAAGAGGTAAAGAAATACAAGAGTCAGTGTTAGTGTGAATGTGTGCGTGTGCGTGTGTTTCTGTTTCTGTTGCTACCCTTGAGACATCAACAAGGAAAAGTACCTTCCATAAATCATGGTCCCAATACAGAAAAAGAAAACCATTGCAACTAATAGAGAATGTCTCATTTGCACCCCTGGTGGTGAAATCTATTTAAATTAGGGCGGTCCCAAAAAGGAGAGATTTTTCAAAGTGATCCCCCTGTGGTCAACATATGAAATAACAATTGTCTGTAAAAAATTGAAGTGCTCCCCCTCCGGCCAACATATGTAATAACAAGTGTGTGTCAGAAATTCTGCGATGAGGTTGCGACTTGTCCAGGGTGTACCCCGCCTTCCGCCCGATTGTAGCTGAGATAGGCGCCAGCGCCCCCCGCGACCCCAAAAGGGAATAAGCGGTAGAAAATGGATGGGTGTCAGAAATTGAAATGTGCCCTCTTTGGCCAAAATGTATCAAAACAAATTTAAATAAATATGTATATAGAGCAGAGCTGCAGCTATTGAATATTTTAGTAATCGAGTATTCTATTGAATATCCTGATCAATTAATCAAGTAATCGAATAAATTATATTTTTGCTTAATTATGGTTTAATTATACATGTTATAATATGCCCTCAATTATTGCATTTGGCCTAATTGGCTTTTATTTCCTAAACGCCTGTTTTTGTTATTGAAGGCTGACACGCATAGCTGAAATGCGTCCGTGGTTGATTGTGCCAATTTCTGTGTGCTATTAAAAACAGGTGTACTATGTGCTATGTGGTGTGACCGCATAAATGAAGTTCTTGTCTCTCATGCGTTTTTGATGATAATTATACAATGCCATGTAATAGGTGGTTTCTCCACGCAAATCCGCCGAGCTGTTTTCAACTTGCCGACAATACATAAACAATATAAAAAGACAAACCACTTAATAATGACGCCAACAGTTTTACATTTTAAGATTGCGATACAGTTAATTGCATTCAATGCATGCAAAATAGTAATCATTGTTCATTTTGCCAGCATAACATGTTTGAGATGTAAACACACACACACACACACATATATATATATATATATATATATATATATATATATATATATATATATATATATATACATACCATATTTCCTTGAATTTCCGCCAGGGCGCTAATTAATTTAAAACCTCTTCTCACGCCTGCACTTACCAAAGGCATTTGGTAATAGTAAGCATGCACTAATTATTTTAAAACCTCTTCTCACTCCGGCACTTACCAAAGGTATAAAGTACAAATTTTTATATATATATATATATATATATATATATCTCAATCAATCAATGTTTACTTATATAGCCCTAAATCACTAGTGTCTCAAAGGGCTGCACAAACCACAACACGAACCACTACGACATCCTCGGTAGGCCCACATAAGGGCAAGGAAAACTCACACCCAGTGGGACGTCGGTGACAATGATGACTATGAGAACCTTGGAGAGGAGGAAAGCAATGGATGTCGAGCGGGTCTAACTGGATACTGTGAAAGTTCAATCCATAATGGATCCAACACAGTCGCGAGTGTCCAGTTCAAAGCGGATCCAACACAGCAGCGAGAGTCCCGTTCACAGCGGAGCCAGCAGGAAACCATCCCAAGCGGAGGCGGATCAGCAGCGCAGAGATGTCCCCAGCCGATACACAGGCAAGCAGTACATGGCCACCGGATCGGACCGGACCCCCTCTACAAGGGAGAGTGGGACATAGGAGAAAAAGAAAAGAAACGGCAGATCAACTGGTCTAAAAAGGGAGTCTATTTAAAGGCTAGAGTATACAAATTAGTTTTAAGGTGAGACTTAAATGCTTCTACTGAGGTGGCATCTCGAACTGTTACCGGGAGGGCATTCCAGAGTACTGGAGCCCGAACGGAAAAGGCTCTATAGCCCGCAGACTTTTTTTGGGCTTTGGGAATCACTAATAAGCCGGAGTCCTTTGAACGCAGATTTCTTGCCGGGACATATGGTACAATACAATCGGCAAGATAGGATGGAGCTAGACCGTGTAGTATTTTATACGTAAGTAGTAAAACCTTAAAGTCACATCTTAAGTGCACAGGAAGCCAGTGCAGGTGAGCCAGTACAGGCGTAATATGATCAAACTTTCTTGTTCTTGTCAAAAGTCTAGCAGCCGCATTTTGTACCAACTGTAATCTTTTAATGCTAGACATGGGGAGACCCGAAAATAATACGTTACAGTAGTCGAGGCGAGACGTAACAAACGCATGGATAATGATCTCAGCGTCTTTAGTGGACAGAATGGAGCGAATTTTAGCGATATTACGGAGATGAAAGAAGGCCGTTTTAGTAACGCTTTTAATGTGTGACTCAAAGGAGAGAGTTGGGTCAAAGATAATACCCAGATTCTTTACCGTGTCGCCTTGTTTAATTGTTTGGTTGTCAAATGTTAGAGTTGTATTACTAAATAGAGGTCAGTGTCTAGCAAGACCGATAATCAGCATTTTTTTGGCGTTGAGTTGCAAAAAGTTGGCGGACATCCATTGTTTAATTTCATTAAGACACGCCTCCAGCTGACTACAATCCGGCGTGTTGGTCAGCTTCAGGGTCATGTAGAGTTGGGTGTCATCAGCATAACAGTGAAAGCTAACACCGTATTTGCCTATGATGTCACCTAGCGGCAGCATGTACATGCTGAAGAGTGCAGGGCCAAGGACCGGACCCTGGGGAACTCCACACGTTACCTTAACGTAGTCCGAGGTCACATTGTTATGGGAGACACACTGCATCCTATCAGTAAGATAAGAGTTAAACCAAGACAGGGCTAAGTCTGACATACCAATTCGTGTTTTGATACGTTCTAATGAAATATTATGATCGACGGTATCGAAAGCAGCGCTAAGATTGAGGAGCAGCAACATAGATGACGCATCAGAATCCATCGTTAGCAGTAGATCATTAGTCATTTTTGTGAGGGCTGTCTCCGTAGAGTGATTTGCCCTGAAACCGGATTGAAAGGTTTCACATAGATTGTTAGACGCTAAGTGTTCATTTAACTGCTCCGCAACAATTTTTTCGAGGATTTTTGAAATAAAGGGAAGGTGGTAGTTTACCATGAGGTCAGGATCGAGGTTAGGTCTTTTAAGAAGAGGATGAATAACCGTTTTTTTTAATGCTAGGGGAACAGTGCCCGAGGAAAGTGATAAGTTTACAATATTTAGCACTGATGGACCTAATAATACAAAGAGCTCCTTGATCAGTTACCCAAGAAGAGGGTCAAGTAAACATGTTGTTTGTTTTATTCCATTTACACGTTGTAACAATTCCTCTAATGTTTTTTCCTCAAAACGAGAGAAACTATTTTGGAGGGCAGTATCCGCCGTATATACAATCGTGTCAGTGTTAATAGAACCCAGTTGTAGCTGGGACGCATTGTCTTTAATCTCCTTTCTAATGACTTCAATTTTCTTACTGAAGAATTGCATAAAGTCATCAGCTGAGTGGGTGGAGCTACTGGAAGGGGTCCCTTGTTGGGTTAGCGATGCTACCGTACTAAACAAAAATTTAGGATCGTTTTTATTACGGTGGATGAGATTTGAGTAATATTTAGCTTTAGCTAAGGTAAGCATGCGTTTATAAGTTATTAAACTATCACTCCATGCTTGATGGTGCACCTCAAGTTTAGTCGTGCGCCATTTGCGTTCCAGCTTTCTACATAATAATTTCTGAGCTGTAGTTTCTTCTGTAAACCACGGGGTACGCTTTATTGGAGCCTTTTTTAACTTTAGCGGTGCTATGTTATCAATGGTTTCGCGCAGGGCGTCGTTAAAGTTATTAGTGAGGTTATCAATAGAGCCCACATACTTTGGGAATGGTGCCATTACCGAGGGCAGTAGGTCAGCAAGAGTTGTCGTTGTGGCCGTATTAATGTTGCGGCTGCTATAGCAGTTATTATTATTATTAGTTTGACGAACATGCGTCTGAACCTCGAATTTTATAAGGTAATGATCGGACAATACTTTAATATACGGGAGCATCGTAACTTTGAAAACGGTGATACCCCTGACAAGCACTAGGTCTATCGTATTACCGTTGCAATGCGTGGGTTCATTTATTATTTGTGTAAGACCACAGCAATCAATTATAGTCTGGAGAGCTACGCACGGTGGGTCCGATAGGGTATTCATATGGATATTAAAGTCCCCCATTATGATTATATTATCGGCGTGCGTCACTAGATCAGCAACGAACTCTGAGAATTCATTGATAAAGTCCGAATAGGGCCCTGGGGGGCGGTAGATAACAGCCAGGTGTAGAGGCAGCGGTGTGACAGACCTCATAGTAAGCACCTCAAATGATTTATATTTATTATTTATGTTAGGACTAAGGTTAAAGTTTTCGTTGTATATTAGTGCGACCCCCCCACCCCTTTTAAGAGGACGGGCAATATGCGCATGTGTAAAGTTGGGAGGACATGCCTCATTTAGCGCAAAAAAGTTGTTTGGTTTAAGCCAGGTTTCGCTGAGATCGATGACGTTAAGATTGTTTTCTCTGATGATATCCTTAACTAACAACGTTTTGGGAGACAATGATCTTATGTTTAAAAAACTTATATTATAGGTAGTGGGCTGTTTTAGGGAATTTTTGATCAAATTATCCGTACTAGCAATATTAATAATGTTGTGTTTATTATGCCCAGTGCATTTAGTATAATTACGACCATATCTAGGAATTGATACGACGGGAATTTTCCAATAGTTTGTTTGTTGCTTTGATAAACTGAACGCATCATAGTTTGCCACCTCAGTAGAACGCATGTCCAACTCTGAAACAATCAAAGCAGAACAAACTTGTTCTAATTCAACTGACTCCTTACCCAGACCAGTAGTCTCGCATCTTCCATTTAAATCCGTCTTCAGGATGGAGGGAAGTGGTGTTCTGTGGGGATAAGCCTTCTGCTTTGTTTTTTGCCCCGCTCGGCATCCGCGTTTCCGATCACATATATATATATGTACATATATATATATATATATATATATATATATATATATATATATATATATATATATATATATATATATATACACACACACACACACACACACACACACACACACACACACACGCAAAGGGTGATCGGAGGTCTCAAGAAGGTAAAAAAAAATACGAGTGCGTGCGTGTGTGTGTGTCTGTCACTCAGAAACAACAAGCACAGTGTTAAAGTGGCGTCCACTAAGGTTTATTGGAGGGGGAAAGAGCAGTGATTGCAAAAGACTAACTGATAAATATTGAATACTGAATATGCCATTCATATTATCATTTGTTTATACATATTGATAAAAATATACACATGTAAATATATCAGATTATAGCTCAGGGCTCATTTGCATATGTTGCGCATAGATGTACATTCCGATAAAAATAAATTAGGTTTGCTGCGCCTGTTTTGAATCACGTCTTGTAAAAAGTCAATATAAGCTAAGCTAATGTCTTCCACGAACGTCTCTCACACGCCAAAACACTACAAGTTGTTTTACATTAGAGCGTTCTTCTCCTCCGTCGCCTCCTTTTTACTCGAACGTTTGATCACGATGACGAAGACGATGACTGCAAGGAATAAAACAGGTTGATGTTTAGGATGGATTCATTACGGTCGTGTGAAGACTTTGCCAGACTCACCGCCGAATCCCAGAACTCCTGCCAGGATGCCGATTGTGGGTCCCAGGCCCAAGGTGAAGGCGCGCTCCTCAGGTGCCATGTAGCAGTAACCTAACTCAGTGCAGGTACACACGTGGACTGTAGGGGGAGCACACAGTCACACCACAGCATTAGTGTTTGTAATATTGCTTGCACTTATTCTTCTTATTCTAACTTAGTCCACATCTGGACTAAGTTTGGCCACAAAATTGTCAGTAAAATTTGCACAATGATTTGTAAGATGGCTGCCTGTCACATGACAGCTGAGTTCTCTCAGTGATGCATTAGTAATTCCTGTCTGTCCAGTGACTGTCCTAACTTCTATGAGGTGATGGGCAGAGAGCCCCAAAGTAGGGCTGGGCGATATGACCTTTTATTAATATCTCAATATTTTTAGGCCATGTCACGTTACGCGATATATACCTCGATGTTTTGCCTCAGCCTTGAATGAACACTTGATACATATAATCACAGCAGTATGATGATTCTATGTGTCTACATTAAAACATTCTACTTCATACTGCATTAATATATGCTCATTTCAAACTTCAATGCAGAGAAGGAAAACACAATTAAGTCAATTGACCAAAAGTGTATTTATTAAACAGTTATTAAGCAGTGGCACAAACATTCATTTCATTTCCAAAACAGAAAGTGCATGATTGTCAGAGACATTTTAAAACAAGCTATGAGTGCACTTTTGTGCATGATGTCACTAAGATGACATATCAAAACAACACTAAATTAAAGTGCACTTTTTGTACAGAACGGCACTACAATAGTTTGAAACAAATAAAGTGCACTTTTGTGCATGATGTCACACAAGATATTTCAATAGCTGTCAAATAAAAATGAGCTGCATAATAGGAAATCCAATAGTGTGTATCCTTCGCTATGTGGTTGGTTCCTGCGGACGTTATCTCCTACTGTTGTTGACTATTTTTTGTCATACGGTGTTGATGTGGAAATGGTTGCTTGGGCATTTTGTGGGTGTGGCACCGGCCGAGATGTTGACATGCAGAGTTTCAAGCATTCCTCATTCTCTAGCAGGTGACTTTTCAAATGATGCTACACTTTAGTAGAGCTGCTACTTTTTGTAGCAACGCTTTTGCAGCATACAGTTGTCTGTTCGACATCTTCCCGCTTGAAGCCAAACCACCACCAGACTGTATTTCTTGGGAATTAATTATTTCTTCATTTGTTACCAGATTCGCACCTTGTTTTACTCGAATTACCACTCGCACCACTCCGCTAGCATCACAGCTAACTTTACCCATGCTGCTACCTCTCTGCTCCGCGAGGGCGTATGACGTTGCACGCCCGACAGTATGTAAGAAGGTGCGCTTGTTTTATGTCTCTGTGAGAAGGAGACAAGAAAGAGTGAAAAACATCTGTAGTGTAATGCCCGCAGCTAAAAGCAACTGTGTGAGAACGTATACTCAAATATCACGATATAGTCATTTTTTATATCGCACAGAGACAAACCCGTGATATATCGAGTATATTCGATACATCGCCAAGCCCTACCCCAAAGCCCCCCATTCACTCCCACCAACTTCACTTATATAAATTGATTTCCTCACCAATCCCTTATTTGTCTCAATTCTCAACTGTTCCAACGTCAAAATGATCGGTAGATTCTTGACATACTCTCCTGTTGGCTGCTATCATGCTAGCTATTAGCACTTTAGCTGCCCTTACTCATATATAAATACAAATATGTACATGGCAAGCGTTTTAGCTGATTATATTAAAAATAATAGCTTTTGTTACTTGGCGCCATTTTACAATACTAACTGTTCTTATGTTAGCATACTAACATTAGCACGCTAATAACTTATACTTGCATTTTAGCTCATTTTATTCCATTAAATCTATGAATCATGGATTTTGATACTTGGCGCCATCTTGTAAGTATGCTAACGGTTTCCATGCTTGGACAATCATGTTATGCTTGCATTTTAATCATTTATGTTTGGGTACGTATAAATCCTGTCTTTTGATACAGTGCCATCTTGCAAGTATACTAACTGCTCTCAGTATAGCATGCTAATGTATTTTTAAATAGCAATATAGCTAATTGTGTATGGTCAAACATCAAAATCTTGGATTTTTATACATGTCACCATCTTGCAGATATGCAAATTGTTCTCAAATTACGTTTCATGCTTGCATTTTGGCTGATTTTCCACATTTAAAACTAAAAATCATAGCTTTTGATACTTAGTGCCATCTTGTGAACATACCAAGTGTTCTCAGTATAGCATGCTAACATTAGCATGCTAATGTTTTTTCAACTAGCATTATAGCTCATTTTGTATGTTCAAACATGAAAATTATGGATTTTGATACATGCATTTTGCAAGTATACACATTTTTCCCAGGTTACATTTTAGCATTTTTCCTGATGTTCAACCTTTAAAACAAAAAAATCATAGTTTTTGATATATGGTGCCGTCTCGCAACTGTTCCAATGTTAGCATGCTAATGTATTATGGAACAATTTTAGCTAATTCCATTTGTCTTAAAAACAACTGGCCAAAAGGCAACTTCAAGCAACCTGGAGCACATGGAGCATCATAAAGCATCATTTTGGAGTTGCTATTATTGTGCTAAAGTTATGCACTGCAAAAAGTCAGTGTTCAAAACAAGAATAAAAAATACAAAAATGAGGGGTATTTTATTTGAACGAAGCAAAATTATCTGTCAATAGAACAAGAAAATTTGGCTTGTCAAGACTTTCCAAAACAAGTAGAATTAGCTAACCCAGGGGTGTCAAACGTATGGCCCGCGGGCCGGATCAGGCCCACTAACAGGTTTTATCCGGCCCGCGAGATGAATTTGCTAAGTATAAAAATAAGTTGAAATTTTTCAATGAAAGAAACTGCTGTTTTAAATGTGTCCATTGAATGTCACAATAGCAGTTCTTTGTGTCCTCTGGTACTAAGGAGGCGGCGCTATGTGCCCTGTTAAAATACAGAACCGGGGACACATTGTCTGGGCGCACATAAATATGCTGAAATAATTTTCATCCCCCTTCAACTTCATGTGTGATTAATGAAATAAGCCCAAATTCACAAGTTTTGGTGTAGATGATGCTACACATGTACAAAATAAACTACATGATGTTAGTACATCAGTTGAGGAAAATGGATAAATAGTAATAATAATAATAATAATTTACATTATTATCAATTCCATCTTCTGATATAATAAAAATGAAGACCAATGGGAGCAATTTAAAACTCAGCCAGACGCAATTCTACCTATTTCACTGATGAACATTTTTACATAATTTATTCAGAAAGTAGAAATAACGACATAGGAAGATAAAACACTATTAACTGCAATATGTAAGTGTAAAAAAAAACACAAACAACATTATAATTTGTATATATTCAGGTTGTGCTTGTCCTATTTCTAAAAAAGAAAACAATCGGAAGTTGTCTTTATTTTTAAGTTATCATGCAATGATTTTACCAGTCAGGCCCACTTGGGAATAGATTTTCCTTAATGTGGCCCCTGAGGTAATATGAGTTTGACACCACTGAGCTAACCTCAATGAACCCAAAAATACCTTAAAATAAGTATATTCTCACTAATAACAAGTGTACTACTATATGAGTATGTATTTTCTATTCTTTCATTGAAAATAAAACAGCAAAGTCCATTTGGCTGTCATGTGTTTTAATATGAGACACGATTGTGTCAAAGTCTTGATTTTTTTTTTTAATGCTTGAAATAAAAGTTATTACTTTAAAAAAGTAGTTTTATACTTGTGTTAATGCCACAGTTGTGCAACATTTGATATTCTAGTTTCAAGCATGTTTTACTCAATATAGGTCATAAAATCTCAGCAACAAGCTGTGATATCTTACTGAGATCAGTTGGGACCAAAACCCTTAAAACAAGTAAAACACTCTGACATAAAATCTGTTTAGTGAGAAGAATTATCTTATCAGACAGAAAATAAGCAAATATCCCCCTTATAACTTAGATTGCAGTTTTTGCAGTCTGATGTCAGGAGGATGCATGAGTGTACCGTGGAAGGCTTGCGTGACTCCGACTCCCGCGTTGTCTTTAATGTTGATGTTAAGTGAGAAGATATCATCTTTCTCAGGAGTTTTCTTGAGGGTGAGTTTTGCGGTGGTTCCTGCATGTGAAGACAAAAAGATGGCCATGATGGACGTGCCAACAGAGGCAGTGGCACCATGTGCGTGTTGTACCGTCCACCACTTGCAGGTCCCAGTTGTGGGACTTCTTCCCGTGGGCGAAGGCAAAGGAGAAGGGCTGCGAGAAGGGGGAGGCGTCTGTGTCACGGGCTTTGATGAAGACTGCTTCCGGTTTCTTCCGGCAGATGAAGGCCTTGGTCTCCGTCAGTTTGGGGATGTTGTCGTTGACGTCCAGCAGCCTGACGGACACCAAGCGCTCCTCAAACTTGTCCACGTTGTCTGTGGACTCAAACACAGACTTCTAGGCCACTTGGAAAGGTCAGAGGTCACTGGTTCCAAACCTTAGCAATCGTGTCGCTGACCTTTCTCAAAGGCCGTGACCTTGACTTCAAAGGTCTCCAAAGTCTCCCTGTCCAGTTTTTCTTTGGTCCTGATTTGTCCTGAAGTCTCGTCCATCTCCAGCCAGCCTTGAGAGTCGCCCTCCATCTTGAAACTGCACGACACAACAACACACACTTTTCACCACTCATGCACATTTTACTATTACACTGTTTACTACTACTACAGTACATACTACTACACTGTTTACTACTACTACAGTACTTACTACTACACTGTTTAATACTACTACAGTACTTACTACTACACTATGTACTACTACTACAGTACTTACTGCTACACTGTTTACTACTACTACAGTACTTACTACTACACTATGTACTACTACTACACTACTTACTACTACATTATGTACTACTACCACAGTTCTTACTACTACACTATGTACTTCTACTACGGTGCTTACTACTACACTATGTACTACTACTACAGTACTTACTACTACACTATGTACTACTACTACAGTACTTACTACTACACTGTTTACTACTACTACACTACTTACTACTACACTATGGAGTACTACTACAGTACTTACTACTACATTATGTACTACTACTACAGTACTTATTACTACACTATGTACTACTACTACAGTACTTACTAATACACTGTTTACTACTACTACAGTACTTACTACTACACTATGTACAAGTACTACAGTACTTACTAATACACTATGTACTACTACTACAGTACTTACTACTACACTATGTACTTCTACTACGGTACTTACTACTACACTATGTACTACTACTACAGTACTTACTTCTACACTGTTTACTACTACTACAGTACTTACTACTACACTATGTACTACTACTACAGTACTTACTACTACACTGTTTACTACTACTACACTACTTACTACTACACTATGGAGTACTACTACAGTACTTACTACTACATTATGTACTACTACTACAGTACTTATTACTATACTATGTACTACTACTACAGTACTTACTAATACACTGTTTACTACTACTACAGTACTTACTACTACACTATGTACAAGTACTACAGTACTTACTACTACACTATGTACTACTACTACAGTACTTACTACTACATTATATACTACTACCACAGTTCTTACTACTACACTATGTACTTCTACTACGGTACTTACTACTACACTATGTACTACTACTACAGTACTTACTTCTACACTATGTACTACTACTACAGTACTTACTACTACACTATGTACTACTACTACAGTGCTTACTACTACATTATGTACTACTACCACAGTTCTTACTACTACACTATGTACTTCTACTACGGTACTTACTACTACACTATGTACTACTACTACAGTACTTACTTCTACACTATGTACTATTACTATACTATGTACTGCTACTACAGTACTTACTAATACACTGTTTACTACTACTACAGTACTTACTACTACACTATGTACTAATACTACAGTACTTACTACTACATTATGTACTACTACTACAGTACTTATTACTACACTATGTACTACTACTACAGTACTTACTAATACACTGTTTACTACTACTACAGTACTTACTACTACATTATGTACTTCTACTACGGTGCTTACTACTACACTATGTACTACTACTACAGTACTTACTACTACACTATGTACTACTACTACAGTACTTACTACTACACTGTTTACTACTACTACACTACTTACTACTACACTATGTACTACTACTACAGTACTTACTACTACATTATGTACTACTACTACAGTACTTATTACTACACTATGTACTACTACTACAGTACTTACTAATACACTGTTTACTACTACTACAGTACTTACTACTACACTATGTACTACTACTACAGTACTTACTACTACATTATGTACTACTACCACAGTTCTTACTATTACACTATGTACTTCTACTACGGTACTTACTACTACACTATGTACTACTACTACAGTACTTACTTCTACACTATGTACTACTACTACAGTACTTACTACTACACTATGTACTACTACTACTACAGTACTTACTACTACATTATGTACTACTACCACAGTTCTTACTACTACACTATGTACTTCTACTACGGTACTTACTACTACACTATGTACTACTACTACAGTACTTACTTCTACACTATGTACTATTACTACACTATGTACTGCTACTACAGTACTTACTAATACACTGTTTACTACTACTACAGTACTTACTACTACACTATGTACTACTACTACAGTACTTACTACTACATTATGTACTACTACTACAGTACTTATTACTACACTATGTACTACTACTACAGTACTTACTAATACACTGTTTACTACTACTACAGTATTTACTACTACACTATGTACTACAACTACAGTACTTACTACTACACTGTTTACTACTACTACACTACTTACTACTACACTATGTACTTCTACTACAGTACTTACTACTACATTATGTACTACTACTACAGTACTTATTACTACACTATGTACTACTACTACAGTACTTACTAATACACTGTTTACTACTACTACAGTACTTACTACTACACTATGTATTACTACTAAAGTACTTACTACTACACTATGTACTTCTACTACGGTACTTACTACTATACTATGTACTACTACTACAGTACTTACTTCTACACTATGTACTACTACTACAGTACTTACTACTACACTATGTACTACTACTACAATACTTACTACTACACTGTTTACTACTACTACACTACTTACTACTACACTATGTACTACTACTACTACAGTACTTACTACTACATTATGTACTACTACTACAGTACTTATTACTACACTATGTACTACTACTACAGTACTTACTAATACACTGTTTACTACTACTACAGTACTTACTACTACACTATGTACTACAACTACAGTACTTACTACTATACTGTAGTGACGTGCTGTTAGGTGAGGCAAATGAGGCAGTGCCTCACCTGCCACCAGATGGCCTAACCATGAGATGTTCCAAAACAAAGTAATAAAATAAGTTTTGTTATTTCTCCTATGGTTTATGCTTTCTATGTGATTTTGGTGTGGTTCCTGTATATTTTGATAAGTTTCATGGTCAAAATTGCAAAAATTCCATGTTTCCTGATCAAAACAATGCAGCAGCTGATAAGTTAGCCAGACACAGGCGCTGCCTCCACGGTTACACACGGTGTGTATTGGGCATGTGCCTGCGAGGGGGCGCATGCTTGTTGCCATGTGGAAAAGGCAGGTCTTGAGGCAGCAATTACCTCTGCCTCAAGGTAGGGGCCGATATATTGTCAATTTGCAGTTCAATGCCTCAGCAGTACTCCGACTCGCCACACTGGTAGAAGTGGGGGCGCTCAAACAAACAGACATGTGTTTCTCCAGCGGAAGCCAGCATTTCTTTCTTTTCTTATTTTTTAAAACTGGATTTCTAACAAACATGGCGTTTTTATTAGAGTAAGCCAGCGTTTGTAGGTGCCTTTTGTCAGATGCAAAAATACTGTTAAATTTCTTGGAATGAAATTGAATTAAATGACTATGTACTACTAGAGTATTTACTACTACACTATGTACTACTATATTATGTACAGTTACAGTTTTTACAACTACATTATTTACAACTACATTTACTACTACAGTATTAACAGCTACAGTATGTACAACTACATTTACAGCTACAGTATTTACTACTACCGTATTTACTTCTTCGGTATTTATTACCAGAGGTGGGTAGTAACGCGCTACATTTACTCCGTTACATTTACTTGAGTAACTTTTGGGATAAATTGTACTTCTACGAGTAGTTTTTATGCAACATACTTTTACTTTTACTTGAGTATATTCATAGAGAATAAACGCTACTTTTACTCCGTTCCATTTATCTACATTCAGCTCGCTACTCGCTACTTTTTTTTTATCGCTCAATTAATGTTTGTTTTGGTTTATGACAGAGATTCAAAGTAGGATGTACGCATGCCTGCTTTTCACCAATCACATGCAGTCACTAGTGACGTTGGACCAATTAAACAGAACCAGGCGGTCACATGACCCGACTTAAACAAGTTGAAAAACTTATTGGGGTGTTACCATTTAGTTGTCAATTGTACAGAATATGTACTGTACTGTGCAATCTACTAATAAAAGTTTCAATCAATCAATCAAAAGTGTAAAGAAAAAAAGACACTTTTTATTTCAACCGTACTTCCCGTCAATGGCCTAAAGACTGATCGCACTGTTCCTGTCTTCACAATAAAAGCGCCGCTCCATCGCGCCTGCGCTAACAAAATAAGAGTCTCCGAAAGCCAGCGCAAACAAGCTAGCAAGCTACGGAGTTTGCCGTCAATGTATTTCTTATAAAGTGTATGAAAACGAATATGGAAGCTGGACAAATAAGACCCCAAAAACCAACGACTTTCATGTGGTATTGGACAGAAAAGAGGAACTTTTTTTTCCTTCCATTTGAAAACATGGACGTTATCATCAATACTGTCTGATTCCAATCAATGCAAGTCATCAGAATCAGGTAATACACCAATTTATATTCTTGTCTTCATGAAAGATAGGAATCTATGTGTTAAAAATGTATGTATATTCATTAAAACACCTTTAACATGTCAACAAAAACGGCAAAATAAATAAATGTGTGAATGGGTAAATGTGGAAGTAGTGTCAAAGCGCTTTGAGTACCTTTGAAGGTAGAAAAGCGCTATACAAGTACAACCCATTTATTTATTTATTTATTTAAATATACATTATATACTGTGTATATAAATGTATGTATGTATATATATATACATATATATATATATATATATATATATATATATATATATATATATATATATATATATATATATATATATATATATATATGATATGTGTGTGAATATATGATATGTGTGTGTATAAATGGTATGTGTGTGTATATATATGTATATATGAGGTAGATCGCCTCGACTTGGTCATTTATTAAGTAATTGATAAACAATGAAAAACTTATTGGGGTGTTACCATTTAGTGGTCAATTGTACGGAATATGTACTGTACTGTACAATCTACTAATACATGTTTCAATCAATCAATCAATCAATCAAATCAATGAATGCCTACTGAGGCTATGGTGCTGTTAAGTTATTGTGGCTCAATGTGCCATTTTTTAATTTGATTTTAATGTACTATTATTTAATATATATTATTGTTTTAGTTGCTTAAGAGATATTCCTGGCTCTGAATTTGCTCATTGCTATTTTTATGTTTTTGTGCATTTGTTGCCGTAATCAGGTTACTCATCAGTTACTCAGTACTTGAGTAGTTTTTTCACAACATACTTTTTACTTTTACTCAAGTAAATATTTGGGTGACTACTCCTTACTTTTACGTGAGTAATAAATCTCTAAAGTAACAGTACTCTTACTTGAGTATAATTTCTGGCTACTCTACCCACCTCTGTTTATTACTACAGTATGTATTTATTACTACTACAGTAATAACAATCACATTATTTACAACTACATTTATAGCTACAATATTTACTGCTACATTATTGACAACTACATCATTCACAACTACATTTACTAACACAGTATTTACAACTACAGTATTTGTCATCCCATTGGGTTGAGTTTTTTCTTGCCCTAATGTGGGATCTGAGCCGAGGATATTGTTGTGGCTTGTGCAGCCCTTTGAGACACTTGTGATTTAGGGCTTTATAAAGTAAACTTTGACTGATTGATTGATTTACTACTACATTTACCACTACAGTATTTACAACTACATTTACTACTACAGTATTTACAACTACATTTACTACTACAGTGTTTAGCTCTTTGGGAATCTGCTACAAAAACACTAGTCAAAGGTCCTCTATATCAGTGTCCCTCAACCTTTTTTCCACCAGGGACCGGTTTAATGTATGCATTATTTTCACGGCCCGGCCTTCTACGAGTAAATTATCCTTTGCCCACAATCTGGCACATTATAATGTTATATATTTATTGATGTACATTGTCCCATTACAACTACAATGGAGTTGTAATATACATCTATTAACAGGCTTATTAGTGGGACAGGAGAAAGTTAGGTCTGAGAAAATGTGGTAGTTTATAAATTAATTAATGTTTCTGTGCGACCGGTGGATGAGGAACACTGCTCTCTCTATATGACAGGAGTGCTCAGTGAACCCAATGCAAGCAGACTGTAACACGAGTGCAATCCTAAAAAGAAGTGCACCAATTATGTTGAAAATGTAGTGCGCCCCCTGGTTGCCCTTTACCGTATCTCCTTGCCCTCGGGGTCCTTGGCCTCCACAGTGAGCAGCACGGTGCCCTTGGTGGTGTTTTCTGCCACGGCCACATCCAGCACGTCCAAAGTGAATTCCGGGACTTCGTCCACGTCGGTGACAGACAAGGACACAAAGGTGCTGGAGTCGCCGCCGTACTGCAGGCCGCTCATCAGAGGCTCCGGGTTACGAGCGTCGATCTTAAGCTTGTAGGAGGTGGACGTCTCAAAGTCCAGAGGCTGTTGACAAAAACACATGCTGGTGTATAAATGTATGTGTGTGTGTATAAATATATATATATATATATATATATATATATATATATATATATATATATATATATATATATATATAGATATATAGATATATAGATATATATATATATACATATATATATATATATAAATATATCTATATATATATACATATATATCTATATATATATATATATATATATATATATATATACATATATATATATATACATATATATACATATACAGTACATATATATATATATATATCTCCATCCATCCATTTTCTAACGCTTGTCCCTTTTTGGGGGGGGGTTGCTGGAGCCTATCTCAGCTGCATTCGGATGTTAGGCGGGGTACACCCTGGACAAGTCGGCACCTCATCGCAGGGCCAACTCAAGATAGACAGACAACATTCACACTCACATTCACACACTAGGGCCAATTTAGTGTCGCCAATCAACCTATCCTCAGGTGCATGTTTTTTGGCGGTGGGAGGAAGCCGGAGTACCCGGAGGGAACCCACGCAGTCACGGGGAAAACATGCAAACTCCACACCGAAAGATCCCGAGCTGAACTCAGGACTACTCAGGACCTTCGTATTGGGAGGCAGATGCACTAACCCATCTTCATATGTTTATCATATATATAATATATATTATAAATAATATATATATGGTTTTTATATTATACATATAATATAATGTGAATATATATATATATATATATATATATATATATATATATATATATACATATATATATATGACAACAATAGTACATTTTTTAAAACCATGAGTAACATTTATGAATGTATTACATACGTTTTATGTATTTAATAATCATATTTAATATAAATGTTTTAACCACGAATAAAAGAATGTGTTTATTTCCTCAACTTTTTTTCTTTTTAAAAACATAATAATAATTGTTTTCATTATGAGCTGTAAAACACATATATTTTAATATATGAATAAAAAGTATAATTTTACATAAATATGTATGTATACAGTATATTAATGAAAATTGTAAATCCTTTATTTTGAAACTATAAATAAAATATATGTATGTATGTATTGTGTATGTATAAAAAAAAATATTTTGGAACCATGAGTTAATATTTTTATTTTATCAACAGTTATTTTATTATAATAATACAATAGTTGTTCTTATCACCTATAGTACACATATATTTGGATAATAATAATAACAACGAAATATATATTACTAAAAATACAATTATAAGTTCATTTAGTTGACATGTATTCTATTTCATACAATGTTTATTTTATTTCTGACCATAATAGAGAGGCTATATATAATGATAATACAATAATACAATGTATAACAAATAATTATGATCCTAATTTTAAAACCATTAATAAAATGATAGTGTTATTTTAATCAACATTTATTCTTTTCAAATATAATGATAAGTATTTTATTTCCTACCATAATACCTGTACATACATACATACATACATACATATACTTATAATAATAATAGTAACAAATGATGTTCAAACCTCACAGTTCTTAAGACACAATAATGTATTTGCTATCATAACAATGTGTGTATCCTCTAACAATGAGTTTGGTACAAAAAAATATCAATATTGCAATTGTAATCATTATTATTATGATTATTCCCCTAAGTGGACAACATACTGTCAATATAAATGATAAGAAGGTGGCAAATTGTCCAGGGTGTACGCTGCCTTCCGCCTGGATGCAGCTGAGGGACGAGAGGTAGAAATGGATGGATGGATATATGATAAGAGGCGCCAGAATAACGGCGACAACTTGAGAACAATTTTAAAAAACATATTTTTCAAACAAGCTAAGATAACTTTCAATTATGTTTCCAGACTAAATAAACAGAATTATTACTTTGTACGATTCACGGGTGGAAATGAAAGGTTAAAGGTCGTGCTTACCTTGGCGATGACCAGGTGGCCGACACCTCGGCCGTCCGTTTCCACGGCAAACACCCCGTCATCATCGCCTGCCGAGATGTAGAACTCGATGAAGGAGCTACCGCTTTCCGCGTCGTCTGCGTCTGATGCCTTGATGCTGAGCACCGTGTGTCCTACGTCTGCGTCCTCCGCCAACGTGTGGCTGCCATACTGCACAACTCACCCATTAAAACACACACACACACACACACACACTGCAGTGTGTGTTCTTACATCGTTCTTCTCAAAGAGAGGCAGCTCGTTGTTGACATCGATGACTTTGATGACCACCTTGCATTCTGCACTGTAAACTAAGGGACACACAGGATGAGTACACATACCTGTGTGTGTGTGTGTGTGTGTGTGTGAGTGTGTGTGTGTGTGTGTGTGTGTGTGTGTGTGTGTGTGTGTGTGTGTGTGTGTGTGTTTACCTGAATCACTGACTCTGACACTGAGTCTGTACACCTGATGCTCTTGACGCTGCAACAAGCGCAATGCTTGAATTCGACCAGAGGCGGCATCAATGGTGAAAGCGTCGGGCGAAGTGGGCGGGTCCTGGGACAAGAGGGTGTAGGACAGCAGAGCGTTGAGCGTCCCCTCTTCGTCGTCATCGTGGGCCAGTAGTTGTCCAACCAGGCTGCCTGAAACCACAAGAGACAGTAGGAGGCCAGAAATATATGTACAAATCATACTTTCCAATATAGAATAAATAAATAAATGGGTTGTACTTGTATAGCACTTTTCTACTTTCAAGGTACTCAAAGCGCTTTGACACTACTTCCACATTTACCCATTCACTCACACATTCACACACTGATGGAGGGAGGGAGCTGCCATGCAAGGCGCTAACCAGCACCCATCAGGAGCAAGGGTGAAGTGTCTTGCTCAGGACACAACGGACATGACGAGGTTGGTACTAGGGTGGGATTGAACCGGGGACCCTCGGGTTGCGGACGGCCAGTCTCCCACTGCGCCACGCCGTCCCTGATATTGTATGTATTATCATATCACTATTCTAGTACGCATATGGTACAGTATATAATCAAATTAAAAGACTGATGGCATATTCCCAAGTAGCTCATTGGCCTGACATCTTAAAATGTAAACTTAAACCAAAAAGGATGCCGCACGCCTCATCACAAGGCAGTGGAACCATGTGACTGCTCCCAGGGAAGAAAGGTAACGATAATAAAAGCAGTGACGTAAGTAAAGAGTATTATAGTGACATTGTAGTACAATAAATATCACCACTAAAATATGAAATATATATACACACAATGAAATAATATATACGTTTTACTCAAATGTACTGCATGCAAATTCTGGAGTTGAAACTGTAAGTTAGCATTATCATATTTTAGAATGTGTTATCCTCAATTCAAATATTTTGAAATTAACTTATTTATTTTACTTATTTATTATGTTTCGGTTCAATTGTAAGCCTATGTTTGTATATTGTTCTATTTAATTTACTGTGAATCATACCTATAAATTAATAACTTTATAATGCAACCCATTATCCTCTTTTCTTTTCTTATTAAAAATTGGAACTTATTCATTTGACTAATTTAACAACATCCCAACGTTTATTTTTTCTATTATTCATATACTGTAACTGTGGATGCTATCTACAAACTCTATTAAACTCTTGTTTCCCCGTTAAAAATTCTAAAAGTGGCAAAAGTTAAACACAGGAACTGATCAAACTATCAGTAATTCTTGAGAATAATAAATATTTTAAAAAGCTCTGCTTCTTCCTACTACTTTTCGGCCAAGTTGAATTGTCTAACTGATGCACTTCTGTGTAACTTTAACCATTACCATACTTGATCAGGTTATGTTTCATTTCAATTCTTATATATATTTTTTATTTTTATTTTAATCAGATGTATTTGACCAAGTAAACACATTTGACTGTAAATTACAGCAAATATTATTTCACATTTTGCTGCCACAGTTGTAAAGTTGGCAAGTAAAAAAAATAATGAGTAAATATGATGTGCCTTCATTTCAGTCCTACAGTAAAGTTTTGTTTACTTTGCATATTTTGGTAAGCTTCTTTAGCTGATAATATAAATATGCATTAAAGTAAAACATCTCTCATTATGATGCTGCTCATTCTACAATAAAGAGAGTGTTATTGCGTTTCAATTGGGGCTGGAAGTGGAATTGTATTTTTAACCCAGCCCACATTTAAACGTTTCTTTACACTTTATGTATGTGAAAATATTTAATACTTTTTTGATAAAACTGAATTTTTATTTGATGCTTGTTTTGTAGTGAAATGAATTCATGGGAAATAAATTGTTCAATAATTAATCATTTTTAGGACAAAATAAGAAATTGAACATCATTTTAATTAGCCTGCTCAGTGGCCTTGTGGTTAGAGTGTCTGCCCTGAGATTAGTAGGTCGTGAGTTCAAACCCCGGCTGAGTCATACCAAAGACGAGAAAAATGGAACCCATTACCTCCCTGCTTGGCACTCAGCATCAATGGCTGGAGTTGGGGGCTAAATCACCAGAAATATTATTGAGCGCGGCCATCGCCATCCCCTCACCTCCCAGGGTGTGGACAAGGGGATGGGTGAAATGCAGAGGGTAATTTCCCCACACCTAGTGTGTGTGTAACTATCAGTTGTACTATAACTTTGACTTTTAAACATCATCCAGACAACTGTGTAGTGGCCGAGCGCCATGGAAGATAAGTCATTTTCCATTGCATTCTTATCATTGATCAAGTAGGAATTGGCTAAAAATACGTTTGATATGAAACATGGACATTTTACACGTGATCCATGTATTGGGAGGGGCGTCCTCCCCGGTTGAAACCATACTTTTCTGACGTGGTCTCACCTACGGGCTCGTACTCCTGCACCTCAAACACACTCTCCTCCGTCATACACACAGGTGCGTTGTCGTTCACGTCCTCCACCACAACCTGGATCTCCATGGGCGGGTCCACCTCCTTGTTGAATTGGTCCTCGGCCATCACCACCAGGATGTACTGGAAGACACGCAAAGCCCAGCTCAGCATCAGCCCCCATTGAGGAAAGATGAAGGTCTTTATCACCATGTCCTTCTCCTCTCTGTCCAGCTCCTCCGTAAGAAGAATTTCTCCATCTTCATTGATCTGGAAGGGGAAGGACAGCTCTCTCTCTTTCTGCACAAGTCTGTAGACAGCCTCAGGCTCATTGGATTGGACCTGAAAGCGGACAACACGATGCGTACTTGAGTGTTGTCAAGTGTCTTCCTCACAGACTTGTCCTCACCTTTGTAAGGACGCGTGGATAAGGTCCTTCCGCGTGTTCTTTAACGCTGAGCCTGCCAGGGTTCACCCACAGGTTGGGCTGCACCACAATGTGCACTCTGGTGTTACCGCTCAACGCCATCTCAGACGCGCCCGCCATGTCCTGGACGCGCACAAACAAGGTGTAGTCGGGGTCCTCCTCGGGGTTTATGTTCCTCCTTCTCGTCTCTGACACCAGTTTGAAATAGCAAAAATGTTAAGATTGCTAAATGCTAATTAATTACACTAATTAATCACACTTTTGAATTTGGATTAATCATGACCAATCACAGGATGTCATCGCTTGTATAATGTAAATTAACTTACAAAACCCAAAACCAGTGAAGTTGGCACGTTGTGTAAATCGTAGTAAATAAAAACGGAATACAATGATTTGCAAATCCTTTTCAACCTATATTCAATTGAATAGACTGCAAAGACAAGATAATTAATGGTCGAACTGGAAAACACAATTTTTTGCAAATATTAGCTCATTTGGAATTTGATACCTGCAACCTGTTTCAAAAAAGATGGCACAAGTGGCAAAATTGGAACATTCCACGGGTGAACAGGCTAATTAGGAACACATGGGTGCCATGATTGGGTAGCAGCTTCCATGAAATGCTCAGTCATTCACAAACAAGGATGAGGCGAGGGTCACCTCTTTGTGAGCAAATGCATGAGCAAATCGTCGAACAGTTTAAGAACAACATTTCTCAACGAGCTATTGCAAGGAATTTAGAGTCCGTAATATCATCAAAAGGTTCAGGGAATCTGGAAAAATCACTGCACGTAAGCAATGATATTACGGACCTTCGATGCCTCAGGCGGTACTGCATCAAAAAGCGACATTAGTGTGTAAAGGATATCACCACATGGCTCAGGAAGACTTCAGAAAACCACTGTCAGTAACTACAGTTTGTCGCTACATCTGTAAGTGCAAGTTAAAACTCTATTTCGCAAAGCAAAAGCCATTTATCAACAACACCCAGAAACGCAGATGGACTGATGCAAAGTGTGAAAGTGTTCTGTGATCTGAAGAGTCTACATTTCAAATTCCGGAACAGAGTGGAAAAGAACCATCCAGATTGTCCAAAGCGCAAAAGTTCAAAAGCCAACATTTGTGATGGTATGGGGGTGTATTAGTGCCAAAGGCATGGGTAACTTACACATCTGTGAAGGCATCATTAATGCTGAAAGGTACATACAGGTTTTGGAGCAACATATGTCTCTGCTTCTTTCAGCAAGTCAATGCCAAGCCACATTCTGCACGTGTTACAACAGCGTGGCTTTGTAGTAAAAGAGTGCGGGTACTAGACTGGCCTGCCTGTAGTCCAGACCTGTCTCCCATTGAAAATGAGTGGCACATTATTAAGTGTCAAATACCACAACATAGACCCCGGACTGTTGAACAACTTTAAGCTGTACATCAAGCAAAAATAGGAAATAATTCCACCCGAATGCTTCAAAAAATGGTCTCCTCAGTTCCCAAACATTTACTGAGTGTTGTTAAAAGGAAAGGCCATGTAACACAGTGGTAAAAAATGCCCTGTGCCAACTTTTTTGCAATGTGTTGCTGCCATTAAATTCTAAGTTAATGATTATGTAAAAAAAAAAAAAAAACGTTTCTCAGTTCAAACATTAAATATCTTGTCTTTGCAGTCTATTCAATTGAATATAAGTTGAAAAGGGTTTGCAAATTGTTGTACACTGATTTTATTTTCTAATTACATAATGTGTCAACTTCACTGGTTTTGGGTTTTGTAAAAAAGACCCCAACATTTGAATAAAAATGTTATCGTCAAAATGTCATCAAGGAACATTTAAGAAATGTTTAACTTGAATGTATTTCATTTATTTGCTCTAAAATTCCATCTGAGTTAATTTTGAAGTGAAAGTAGCCAGCCAGCACACCAGTCAGTCTCCTCGCACATCTTTGCACCGACATTGCATCGATCTGATCACTGATCGTAAAACAACCTTTCAGCTAACCATCTACGGATAAGGTAAAAAAAAAAAAACTATATGCATGATTGATTAATCTCCATATTAACATAATTAATGTGATAATGTGTTGTAATTAACCACATGAATGAACTTTTTAATTCTCCACACACAACCCACTTTGACACTTCGCTACATGGGCGTGAACCGGAATACGTCCATACATTTCTCAGTTCATTCACACTAATTGACATCAATTCTAAACGTTGACCAATTTTGAATATTGAATATTAATCCCCAACTCCTTTGAAAATGTACTGGAATTTACTCTTAAATACAAAAATACATATATTTGTTGGCTTATTCAGAGAAGGTGATATTTAATGAATTGTTAGCTGATTAAGCAATTAATTGCTAAAAAATGGTTTGAATAAAGAACAGTACAGTAAATCAAATCCAATCCAAAATAAAAACAAAATCAAATCTTATCAAATCAAACTGAGATAAAATAAAGCAAATTAAATTAAATCAAAGTAAATCCAATCGACATGGAATTGAATTCATTTAAATTAAAGCAAATTAAATCAAATCAGAGTGAAATAATTGGATCAAAGTCATTCCAATTGAATCTAAATCAAATCAAACTAATTGAGCAAAGTCAACCAGCAACTGGTCATCTAACTGACCCATTATCAACCAGCAACTCGTCATCTCGTCTCGTCAGTGGTTCTCAACCTTTTTTCAGTGATGTACCCCCTGTGAACATTTTTTAAATTCAAGTACCCCCTAATCAGAGCAAAGCATTTTTGGTTGAAAAAAAGAAGTAAATAAGTAAAATACAGCACTGTGTCATCAGTTTTTGATTTATTAAATTGTATAACAGTGAAAAATATTGCTCATTTTTAGTGGTCTTTCTTGAACTATTTGGAAAAAAAGATGTAAAAAAAAAATCAAAACTTGTTGAAAAATAAACAAGTGATTCAATTCTAAATAAAGATTTCTACACATAGAAGTAATCATCAACTTAAAGTTCCCTCTTTGGGGATTGTAATAGAGATGCATCTGGGTTCATGAACGTTATTCTAAAAATTTCTTCACAAAAAAAGCAATCTTTAAAATCGATATTTATGGAACATGTCCACAAAAAAAATGTAGCTGCCAACACTGCATATTGCATTGTTGCATTTCTTTTCACAGTTACATTCATATTTTGTTGAAGTATTATTCAATAAATATATGTATAAATGATTTTTGAATTGTTGCTATTTTTAGAATATTTTTTTAAAATCTCACGTACCCCTTGGCATACCTATAAGTACCCCCATGGGTACGCGTACCCCTATTTGAGAACCACTGATCTAACCAACCTATCATCAACCAGAAACTGGTCATCTAACTAACCTATTATCAAGCAGCAAATAGCAGATGTTGGCCCCCTCAGTAAAAATAAAACCATTTTTGTCAAACAAGTCAACAAGTCATTGTTGCAGCTTCATTTAAAGGGAATAAAACACGAGAACATTTGAAATTAAACTCCTCCACAGTGTTGCATCATCAGCCAAATGAAATAAAAGATGTGGGAGACACACCTGCTCTCTCCACACAGGTGAAGAAGGGGTTCTGGTCATGTGGGACAGTGGGCGCCGGGCAGTAGCCGTCAAACTTTGCCTTGAGAGCATCAACGCCGTGGTCTTCTCCTCTGGCGTACTGAATAGTCTCACTGGCCTTCAAGCTCTGCTGTCCTGTCACACAAACAATCAGCACCGCTTGGTGAGATGTCACTCACAGACAGCAAAAGTGTGACGATAACCATAAAACAAAAAGTGGAGTTGATTGTGACGTAGGAAAACGAGGTACATGTGCCTCGATACAACATGGCGAGACTAAGAGATTCACATCACTTGCACATTCATTCCTTGTTAAAGTTCATGTTAATTACACTCTTCATTTTTTCTGAATTGTTAACTTCTTTTCTTTTTTCAACCCTAAACCATGTTTCTCAGGTGCCCCGGACCCTTTTTTTTCCCCATGGAGTAGCTAACGTTAGCTTAATTAATTTTGAGGACTTTTTAATGACATATGCTGATCTCGGGGTGTTTGCAGGTTTTTGACAATAAATACTTGTTGTCCTAAATGTCCTAGAATTGGTGCGAGTAGGAGGATTGTTTGGAATATAGAAATTTGGTCTTAATCATGAGGTGAAAATGCTACTTAAAACATTGCCAGTCCAGTTAAAAAAAATCTTTATTGTGGTCCCAGTTTGACCCGGGAACAGATGATTTCATGTTCCATTGTCTCCTAAAGTACAGTAAATGGGATTGTGTTGTAGTGTATGAACAGTCGCTACAGCACTGTAAACCAGGGGTGTCCACACTTTTTCCCAATGAGGGAAAAATTAAATAATTTTGACATGTTTGATTTTCAAAACTAATACAACATATATTGAAACCCATAAGCCCCCCCCCCCCTTAATTTAGTGAATGATAAAGGTCTCGGGGGGGTCTCAGTCATTCCAGAGTTAAAAATAAGTCCTATATATTTGTTATTTTTTTATTTTCTCACTTAAATACCGATAGATCATCTTCAGATTTATTCGTTGCCCCAAAAAATTTTCTGTTTTATGCCCTTCTTTTTCAAAGAATACCTTATCTTTTATGGCAAAAACACAAAATGTGCAATATTTTCCCTAAAACATTTTTCAAAATGGAATATTTAATGTGAAGTAATTGGAGTTTTAAATATGTAAACAATTCATAACAACATGGCTTTTGAGTCATTTTTATATTTAATCAATGACAGTTTGAAGAGGAATTGCACTTTTTTGGGAATTTTGCCTATTATTTACAATCATTATGATGATGTTTTGTTTTTTAAAGCATATTAGATATCAAATAAATGCGACCAAAAGTCTGTCTGTCTGTCTACAAAAGCCCCTAAAACATGGTTCTCTCCCGGAAAAGGGTGGAGTGCCATCTCCGGGTTGGGGAGGAGACCCTGCCCCAAGTGGAGGAGTTCAAGTACCTAGGAGTCTTGTTCACGAGTGGGGGAAGAGTGGATCGTGAGATCGACAGGCGGATCGGTGCGGCGTCTTCCTTAATGCGGACGCTGTACCGATCCATTGTGGTGAAGATGGAGCTGAGCCGGAAGGCAAAGCTCTCAATTTACCGGTCGATCTACGTTCCCATCCTCACCTATTGTCATGAGCTTTAGGTTATGACCGAAAGGACAAGATCACGGGTACAAGCGGCCGAAATGAGTTTCCTCCGCCGTGTGGCGGGCCTCTCCCTTAGAGATAGGGTGAGAAGCTCTGCCATCCGGGAGGAACTCAAAGTAAAGCCGCTGCTCCTCCACATCGAGAGGAGCCAGATGAGGTGGTTCGGGCATCTGGTCAGGATGCCACCTGAACGCCTCCCTAGTGAGGTGTTTAGGGCACGTCCGACCGGTAGGAGGCCACGGGGAAGACCCAGGACATGTTGGGAAGACTATGTCTCCCGGCTGGCCTGGGAACGCCTCGGGATGCCCCGGGAAGAGCTGGACGAAGTGGCTGGGGAGAGGGAAGTCTGGGTTTCCCTGCTTAGACTGCTGCCTCCGCGACCCGACCTCGGATAAGCGGAATAAGATGGATGGATGGATGGCAACACAACCATTGCTTCTTTTGTCATCCCTGATTATTACTCACTGCAGATTTTATGAGAGCCAACAAACATAATAAAACATCACTTACTGTGTAAGGTCTGCTGTCATTTGGATGCTGACTGCTTGGATGTTGATATATTCCCATTTAGATGAAGAATGACTCATAATCCTCACGAAGAAATGGGGTGTCGGTCTCGCCAGTTCTGGGTCTTAAATGTCTGTCAAAATGTCCCAACTTGTCGGATTACATTCTCAGCCATCTACTTTCCAGGCGAGAGGCATCATTTATGATCTACAATAAACTTCCAAGGAAGCGAGGAAGCAGCAGACCACTCGATGATGTAAACATAGGGATACACGGGAGTGATCAAGTCGCCGCTATAAATAGTTTGTCTGCGTTAGCGCTTATAATAACAATACCACTAATACTTGGTTAATATTCAGTTCACAAAATGTAAATAGATTATTGTTGGTACTTTTTGAATGGTTATGTATTGGGTTTTATGGGCGGAATAGAGGAGCTCCCATTGGCTCCGCTGTAAGCAGACTTTTATTTACAGTACATTTATTTAATATATAGAATGCATTTAAAAAATCCATCCATCGTCATGTCTTTCATAACGATTGTGAACGATAGGCGAAATTTCCCCAAAAGTGAAATTCCCCTTTAAGAAAAAATCTAACTAAGGGCTAGTATTGGTAATAAATAATATATCAATATATGTATAATGTTTTTACTTTCAGCGCTTAAATTGATTAAACGTTTTATTATTTTCCTAGTGCCAGTTTTAAAGTAAAAAACTACCTGTATGGCAGCTTTGTGTTATTAGTGTCAGTATTGCAACATTTTATTACATTACACCTGTTTGTGCTTTTATTCGACTTTTAATGTTGTTTTTTGCCATAGTGTTATTAAAATGTGCCGCGGGCCGTTAAAAAAAATGAGTTGCGGGCCGCTTGGTTGTAAACACTCACGTGCTCCCTGACTCAAAGTAATCAAGTGGTGTCATCAAACCTCATGCGACTCGTTTAGGCGCTCTGCCTCTAATCCGTGTTAATCTTACAAGATGAGCGGCATAATCCGCCTTTACAGTGGCACTATTCCGACAGATTACAGGCCCAGACAGATTCTAGATCTGGCTCTATGAATGTGAGCCACAGGAAGAGGAGCACCTTGTTGGGACGTGGAGATCTCGCCGGTGATGGCGTCCACCTGGAAGAGCAGAGTGTTGTTCTTGTTGGGGATCTGGCTGACGAGGCTGTATCTCAGCTGGGCGTTGGGAGTGAAGGGGTCGTCACGGTCCGACGCAAACACGCGAGTGACGGGGACGCCTGGCGGGACACGTTACAGTTGGATAGAGTTTCCTGTTTCTCGTGTTTAGACCTCCCACCCACCAGCTGGAGCGTTCTCTCGGAACACAGCAGTGTAGTAACTTTGGTTAAAGACGGGAGCGTAGTTGTTGATGTCCAACACGTTGATGGTCACGTAAACTGGCCCTTCCACGACTTCATCGTCGACCAAAGCTTCCACCTGGACACACACACACACACACACACACACACACACACACACACACACACACACACACACACACACACACACACACACACACACACACACACACACACACACACACACACACACACACAATGTCCATTTTAAAAGCATGATGATTTCTTTCTGTTTTTATTTGGGCGCCTCACGATTCTATTTGATTCTGATTCTCGGGGTGACTATTCGATTCTGGATTGAACACAAATCTCACAATATATTATTTGGCGAATACATCATAATAAACATTTTTAAACAGGTCTACAATCTTTACAAAAGCTCCTTTTCGCTGCTGATGTGCGAATTTTACACACATTTAGTCAAGCTAATAAAAGAAAATAGAGCAACTCCAACCCAATTCCAGCTTTAAAAAACTCGGAATGAAAATGTACAAAGTAGTTGAAAATACATTTAAAAAACTATTTAATATTAAACATTTTTTAAACAAAAATAATAAAATCAATAGTCTCAATATTGACAATGTGGATATCAATAATGTTTTAAATCGAAAACTGATTCTTAAAAAAGAAAACTAAAGAAGGTATGTTTTTTTAAAATACATTTTCGATGATTATGAATCATTTTATAATCTGAATAAAAAAATAATCACCAGTTGGATATGAATCAAATTTTTAAGCACCTCGAACATGTAATTGATGTCCAAATAAAAAAGCTTGTATTTACAATATTTGGGAATATTTTCTAATAAATGTATGAGCAATGATAATTTCCTTTGTGTTTGGAATAAAATCACACAAATAAGGATGAACGATTAATCGAATAATTAGATTTGAAGACATTTTTATTTATGATGTGTTGATTACATGTATTGTTTTATGAGTGTAGCGAATAAAAATTTACAAAATTGGAACGTTAAATAGACAGTCACAGTTTCTGAAATAGAGCGCACATGAAGTGGTGTGATGCCATCAGCTGAATTTTTGTTTTTAAGTAAAAAAAAATAAAAAAAATTGTGCACACGTGTTAAAAGTGTAATTTCAATGGTGATTATCTGTTTTTGTTACAAAAGAAGAATGAGGATTATGCCAATCAAGAATGTTTTTATCTTTATTATTACTATAATAAATATGCATTGAGGCAAATAAATCAAAGATAAAACACATTTGATTTCTCCATTAAAAGTCTGCAACAATTACACAGATGCCAAGAGAGTGCTAATGTTCAAATGTTTTTTAAGTGTTAAATCCCACCCTCTTCCGGCTTCTAGGCCGTAATGACATAACTGTGGATGTTGATTACTAAAATAGTCGATAGCCGTACTATAGAGCAAAACTATCACAGGTAAACAAGATGTGCTGTATGTGCTCCAACAAAAAGCATGCATCTCCAAAATTTCTGAGTCTTTTTATGCACAACACAAAGAACATTTTATTTTGCCGTTTTACGGATTAAAAAGAAAATGTAGAGATAATGTGCATATTTTATGGAATTTTAGTTACATATGAAGATTTGGAGATGCATCTTTTTTTGTTTAATCATATATTGGCATGTTTTGCATAGAAATAGGATGCTCTAAAATATTAATAATGCATTTGCATTTATTAATTCTACTATTCTATATTTACTTTTTGTTCATTTATTTTGTTATTATTATTATAAATAATATAATTAATTTGTATTGTATTTATCCAGAATGTATAAATATTCAATTATTAGTTTTTTTATTCAAATAATTTTTTGGGGTCACAACATTAGCAACACCTGTACACTCAATGAGATCCAACACAAAATATGCATGAAAAAAATCAGCTTTTTTTTTTACAAAAATAAAGCTAATAATGATTATTTTTGCGGTTGTATTTGCAGGAGTGTAGACCAATACTGTTGCCATTGGCAACAAGCAGCACAGGAGGCACACGCCTGTCACTATCATGAATGATGCATTGCACTTCTTCACTATTGAAATACACTCATGCACTATAATAATCTGACATTTAGCATGTAAATATTTTGGAAAAACTGAAAAAAATTTTCAATATGTGGAAGAGTGATGGTTCTCGGTCGATGAACTTCGGACATAAGCGGTTGTGGACATAATCCAAACTAGCTATTGCGTTGAAACGATTTGTGCTGAATATTTAATTTTTTTGTACTTGTGCAATGACAATAAAGATCTATCCACCCGTGACTGCGTGGGTTCCCTCCGGGTACTCCGGCTTCCTCACACCTCCAAAGACATGCATCTGGGGATAGGTTGATTGGCAACACTAAATTGGCCCTAGTGTGTGAATGTGAGTGTGAATGTTGTCTGTCTATCCGTGTTGGCCCTGCAGTGAGGTGGCGACTTGTCCAGGGTGTACACTGCTTTCCGCCTGATTGTAGCTGAGATATGCACCAGCGCCCCCGCGACCCCAAAGGGAATAAGCGGTAGAAAATGGATGGATGGATGTTAAGTGACGTTAAGTAAAACCCATTATATACATATTTTAATTGCATTTAAACTAATGTGGGTGGCGTTGGGAGCAGGTGGGTAAAGTGTCTTGCCCAAGGACACAAGGGCAGTGACTAGGATGGCGGAAGTGGGGATCGAACCTGGAACCCTGAACATGCTGGTACGGCCACTCTACCAACCGAGCCACGCCGTCCCAAGTATTCAATGTGATTTAAATAAATAAATGATAAATGGGTTGTACTTGTATAGCGCTTTTCTACCTTCAAGGTACTCAAAGCGCTTTGACACTACTTCCACATTTACCCATTCACACACTGATGGAGGGAGCTGCCATGCAAGGCGCCAACCAGCACCCATCAGGAGCAAGGGTGAAGTGTCTTGCTCAGGACACAACGGACGTGACAAGGTTGGTTCTAGGTGGGATTTGAACCAGTGACCCTCGGGTTGCGCACGGCCACTCTCCCACTGCGCCACGCCGTCCCTAGAATTTTAGAATTTAAGAATTGCGTTTACATTGATCGATTGGGTGTTGAGTGTTTTCCGTGGTTATGTTGACATTTCCTTTCGTTTCTGCCTTGATGGCAGAGATAATCAGAGGAAGGTTACATCTGAACCAAAAATGTTTAAACAAAATATATATTTTTCTCCTGGTCCTTATTTTCTAAAAACCATAAAAAATATCTATAATTAACGATATCGACCGATACAAAACACTTATATCGTGATACACTTTTAAGACATATCTGATACAGAAAATAGATATGAAAAAGAAAATAAGGGTGGTTGTTTTGTGGCGAGCATGTTACCGCAACCAAGTAGTTGTCATTGTGGGACCAGTCCAGAGATTTGTCCAGGTACAACCATCCGTCCTCAGAGATCTTGATGGCATCGCTGCCTTCACCGTTCAGCCTGAAGCCGTTCACACTTGGATTGTTGACTTGGAACTGAGGAAAAAGATCAGAAATCTCTATTCAAAACTTGTCAAATGGAATTAGGTCAGTGAATGTGCTTGTATGCGTCATACCTGGTAGAGGACATAAGGTACAGGTGTCCCTTCTGCTACCTCCACCACCATGTTCTCAAAGGACACCTTCTGACCCTCCAGACCCGACCCATTAGCCTATCAGGGGGTAAATGTTTTCATAGAAAATAACAATTTTAACACTGCAGTGCCTAACTAAACATGACAGTGCGGGTTATTTATTAGAGTACAGCAAAAATCCCCGGCAAAGGGAGGACAGAGCAGGGCAAAGGACACATTTGACATCAATGAGTCACCCATGAACCATTCTGGTAATCACTTATTGCTGCATGCTCTGGGAAATGTGGAGTTTGAGGATTTCCCATGAATATTCATACGCATACTGACAGGGTGCGTACTCACAGAGCCCAGCAGGAGAGCCAGAAGACACAGATGCACCATGGGAGTCATCGCCGTAACAGTCTGGGAAGAAAATACCATCGGGAAGTTGACGGCAAAGTTCTCAGCACAACGTTTTACTCCTGCACTCACATTGTTCGGCTCATGCCAACACAAGCGGTTGTTGACATAAGGGAAAACTAGCATGTGTGCATTTATTTGAGATTTGGAAGTAAGGAGAATAGGTGAGAATAAAGGGGTAGATTGTTCACATGCATGTCCTGCATCTATTCAGTTTGATAAATATATATCAGATTCTAATATAAGTGGTTTTAATCATTTTAGAATAATTTACATAATAATAATGACAATCTTCTTAAGACATACATTTCAGAGACTCAAATATGTGTGTATACTGCATACAATAAGTCACAGTTCCTTAATACTGTTTAAGTGGATGTCCCTCTGATTGCCTGCCTCACGCCGATATAAGCTGGTGCACTTCAAATATTTTCTTGCAAATCATTGTATTCCGTTTATATTTACATCCAACACAATTTCCCAACTCATATGGAAACGGGGTTTGTAGTTTCTTTTAAGTATCCTTCTTGAAAACGGTCTCGCAAATATACTGTATATTTGCCACCTAATCAACATTTTGCACTTCCTCTTTGTGAGTACCAGTGAGCTTTCTATGGCTTGTATGGCTCCGGTGCCACTCCCTTTTTTTGCAACTTGTGATTGGATAATCACTTGGAACCCCTAAGTGAGTATCCAATCACAGCGTAATACTGTCTCGAAGGTCTAACTGACAACAACTTGTGATCTGATAGGCTATGACAATTGTCTATCAACCGTATGTGTTCGTTCACTGACAGTGCAAAGACGCCTGCATTGTTAATTCTGAAGGCCCTAGGCAGATTTCGTACGGCATGGCAACCGAAGCTAGCTGAATTCTGATTGGATACCAACTCTAACCTAAAAACAACAACACTGGAAAGAGCATAATATGACGTGAAGGGAATATGTATAATTTTAGATGTTTAGGGAAAGTAAATTAGGAATTACTTTTTATTTAATTATGATCATGATTTCTAGTTATGTTAGGCCAGCAGAGCAGGCCTTGATGGCCCTGACGGCACATCACTGCTCAAATTAATAAGTCACTTTTCCAGAGTACAGTTGAACACGTTTAAGGTGACGTCCCTCTTATTGATTGGCTCACATCGACATAAGCTGTTGTCGACATAAGCAAAACTAGACTTTGCTTGTGCATTTACTTGAAATTGAATGGCTGATAGTGAGGGGGCAGATTGTTGACATGATTATCCTCCATTTGTACACCTTAGATTGTAGTTTATTGTGTTGTATATACGGTGGTCTCTCACCACATCAACATTCAAATGTTGCCTTTTACCACGTCGCAGATTTTTTTTTTACCATTTTTGATTAAAAGAGTGTAAAGGTGACTAAAGGATGGTATTTCACTTCTAAAAGGGCTTCCATAATGCTGACAAATGCTAGTAAACAGGTTTTTGAAAATATTGAATTTTTAAGTAAGGATTCCCACTTCCAAAAAATTCAAAAGCAACTAACAGCGATAAGCAAGGGATTACTGTACATTACACCCGGAGAGTATTCACAGCGCAGAACTTTTTCCATGTTATGTTAAGTTAATGTCCGGCTGATTGCAAGGTCCACGTCGACATAAGCGGTTGTCTGTCAATTAGGCGGTTGTCGACAAGAACAAATCTGCCATGCTTGTGTATTTACTTGTGATTTTGTCCTTTAATACGTTAGGAAAACGGGTGATAATAAAGAAGTGTGTTGACATGATCTTGTGCAAAATTTAAATGTTTGTATTTTGTTAGATGTACGAAAAAGGGGAAAAAACAAATGGCTGAGAAGTTTACTGCCAAACAAGAAAAAAAAAGACCTTTGGATCATCCTTTCCTGTTGCTCCTCCCATCCTTCTTCATTTATTGGTGTTCATTTGGACTTCATCACAAACAATACAAAATACTACAACACATGTCAGAATAAAAAAATTACCCATGACTCCTTGTCAATGTCAACCTAAACGGGTGATATTTTGTAAAAATAAGAAGACCGTGCAGCAGGACTTAGTTACTTAGATAGCTTGTCGATATACAGTCGCAATCAAAAGTTTACATACACTTGTAAAGAACATAATGTCATGGCTGTCTTGAGTTTCCAATAATTTCTACAAATCAAATTTTTTTGTAATTGAGTGATTGGAGCACATACTTGTTGGTCACAAAAAAACATTCATGAAGTTTGGTTTCCCTTGTGACTTTATTATTGGGTCTACTGAAAATGTGAACAAATGTGCTGGGTCAAAAGTATACAAAAAAGTAATGTTAATATTTGGTTACATGTCCCCTGGCAAGTTTCACTGCAATAAGGCGCTTTTGGTAGCCATCCACAAGCGTCTGGCAAACTTGTGGTTGAATTTTTGACACACCAAGCTTAACAAAATTGTTGCAGTTCAACTTAATTTGCTGGTTTTCTGACATGGAATTGTTTCTTCAACATTGTCCACACGTTTAAGTCAGGACTTTGGGAAGGCCATTCTAAAACCTTAATGTTTGCCTCATTTAGCCATTACTTGACCACTTTTGACGTGTGTTTGGGGTCATTGTCCTGTTGGAACACCCAACTGCGCTCAAGACCCAACCTGCGGGCTGATGAGTTTAGGTTGGAGGTAATCCTCCTTTTTCACTGTCCCATTTACTCTCTTTAAAGCACCAGTTCCATTGGCAGCAAAACAGGCCCAGAGCATAATACTATCACCACCGTGTTTGATGGTAGGCTTGATGTTACTGGGATTAAAGGTCTCACTTTTTCTCTTCCAAACATATTGCTGGGTATTGTGGCCAAACAGCTAAATTTTTGTTTCATCTGACCACATAACTTTCCTCCAGAAGGTTTTATCTTTGTCCATATGTCAGATGAAACAAAAATTTAGTTGTTTGGCCACAATACCCAGCAAAATGTTTGGAGGAGAAAAAGTGAGGCCTTTAATCCCAGGAACACCATCCCCATCATCAAGCATGGTGGTTATAGTATTATGCTCTGGGCCTGTTTTGCTGCCATTGGAACTGGTGCTATAAATGGGACAATGGAAAAGGAGGATTTCCTCCAAATTCTTCAGGACAACATAAAATCATCAGCGTGGAGGTCAGGTCTTGGGCGCAGTTGGGTGTTCCAACAGGACAATGACCCCAAACACACATCAAAAGTGTTAAAAGACTGGCTAAATTAGGCTAGAATGAACATTTTAGAATGGCCTTGCCAAAGTCCTGACTAAAATGTGTGGACAATACTGGAGAAACAAGTTCATGTCAGAAAACCAACACATTTAGCTGAACTGCACCAATTTTGTCAAGAGAAGTGGTTAAAAATCAAGAGAAGTGGTTAAAAATTCAACCAGAAGCTTGCCAGAAGCTTGTGGATGGCTACCAAAAGCGATGTATTGCAGTGAAACTTGCCAAGGGACATGTAACCAAATATTAACATTGCTGTATGTATACTTTTGACCCAGCAGATTTGCTCACATTTTCAGTAGACCCATAATAAATTCATAAAAGAAGAACCAAACTTCTTAAAGGTTTTTTGTGACAAACAAGTATGGGCTCCAACCACTGTATCACAAAAAATAAGAGTTGTAGAAAGTATTGGAAACTCAAGACAGCCATGACATTATGTTCTCTACAAGTGTATGGAAACTTATGATCAAGACTGTAAATGGGCTGTTTGAAACCTTTATGCGGCTGCCTAGAGGATGCTAACTTGTGTTGTTACCATTACATTCTGTCCTTTTTCTTGCTTTTAGCACATTATGATGTAAACAAATATGCTCGTAAGGAACACACACACATATTAGCTTTGTGTGTTGTCAGCTGATTACATTAATTTAGGTACTTAAGTCAGTTATTATTGAATGTATATTGTATCAAAACAACAACATGACTGCAAATTGTTAGTTACTGTTTTTGTGTAAGTGCATATGATCGCTGTGAAAATATTCTTCAATATGCCAGTAATTTGTAATCATTAAAAATATAGACACTTACATGTTCTGCTAACAGTAACATAAGCTAGCCAATGGTGTTCTTGTTTCATGTTTGCCTTAAAAATGTTTTACTTTGAGCAAAGTGCAAGCAGGTCAAGTTGTGTGACTGAGAAATTAACTCTCTTTGTTTCCTTTGCATTGTACAGTATGTGTGCACAAAGCAGAGAAAAAACGTGTTATTGATTGACAAAGCTTCTCCAAGAAAAGCTTTGTTCTCTGTGAGAGCATGCACGTGCACGCTGTATCCGTCTTTGACTTGCACGTTGAGCTGCACGCTTAAAGTCCTCATAGGCGTGACCCTCCTGATGCCGGATACGCACACTCTCACATTTCAATGCACAAATGTGACAGTTGCTGCACAATAGATCGCAATTTGCTGTTCATTTAAAAAGAAAAAAAATGTATTCACAGTATTAGTATTTGTATTTGTACTGTATGAGAATATTACTGTGGTATGTTTTAATAAGTTTGTTTGATTCAATACTAGTTCAATAGAATTTTAAAAAATGAGTACATTAATTTGTAATTATATTTACAATGTTGTGTGACTGATTTCAAGCTTTCACAACAATGTGACAGTAATTGGGGGAAAAAACTAAAATTTTGTCTTATGAAATCATACTGTGCATATTATTCTTATTATTACAATCACTGCGCTAAAATATTGAACTACAGAAAATGATCTTCATTTATTTTTATTAGATTTCCTTACAGCATTTATTTGTCATTGTATTGAATGACATACCTTACATACACAACAACGTCGTATTTTGATTTAATATTTATACAAAGTGGGGTGACAACATGCACATTATAAATGTAATTAATGTAATCATAAGAATTACAATATTACTTTGAGAATAAATATATAACACATTGTACCCTCATGTTGCTGGCACCGCCACTCTCCCAACTGTGCCACGCCGTCCCAATCTTTTTATGCTAACTGGAAACATTTTAATGCTAACTACACATACACCTGAAATAAGTATATCAACTATAGTTGTTGTAGTATATCATTAGGTATAACTGTAAATGGTTAGTTTTAAAGCAGGTGTGTCCAAACTTGCCAAGTGCGTCAATTTGGCCTGCGAGACGTCACAAGTTTGGTAAGAAATTTAGGACAAACAGCTTTAATTTAAATAGCTGACATCATACTTGCTGAAAATTTGCTGCCATGTTGTGATCAATGTGACTAAATCAGGTCGATGAACAAGAATTTTACTTTAAATTGTAAATTACACAGCATTCACTTAAATGAGCCAATCCAAACAAACTTCCCTTCCCCCCCATGGCGTGAACTGGAACCAACAAAGTAGGGCGACACACGTGGTCACACAACCTGCTCACTGAACTTTGTGGATGTAACAAAACCATGTCCAATCAATATATATATTTCAAGATGACACCCATTTAAAGCCACTACAATGTATTAGCGCTGCTTGATATTTCTGTTTGATTTAAAAACTTTAAGGTGGTCATCATGGAAGTAAACAAGGTAGAAGTTAAACTTTCACATACTCTTAACATGTATAGACTATGTACAAACTCAGTTTCCATATGAGTTGGGAAATTGTGTTAGATGTAAATATAAACGGAATACAATGATTTGCAAATCCTTTTCAACCCATATTCAGTTGAATGCACGGCAAAGACAAGATATTTGATGTTCAAACTCATAACATTTTTTTTTTTTTGCAAATGATAATTAACTTATAATTTCAGGGCTGCAACACGTGCCAGAGTAGTTGGGAAAGGGCATGTTCATCACTGTGTTACATCACCTTTTCTTTTAACAATACTCAATAAACGTTTGAGAACTGAGGACAATAATTGTTGAAGCTTTGAAAGTGGAATTCTTTCCCATTATTTTCTTATGTAGAGCTTCAGTCGTTCAACAGTCCAGGGTCTCAGCTGTTTTATTTTACGCTTCATAATGCGCCACACATTTTCGATTGGGGACAGGTCTGGACTGCAGGCGGGCCAGGAAAGTACCCGCACTCTTTTTTTACGAAGCCACGCTGTTGTAACACGTGCTGAATGTGGCTTGGCATTGTCTTGCTGAAATAAGCAGGGGCGGCCATGAAAAAGACGGTGCTTAGATGGCAGCATATGTTGTTCCAAAACCTGTATGTACCTTTCAGCATTAATGGTGCCTTCACAGATGTGTAAGTTACCCATGCCTTGGGCACTAATGCACCCCATACCATAACCGATGTTGGCTTTTGAACTTTGCGTCGATAACAGTCTGGATGGTTTGCTTCCCTTTTGGTCCGGATGACACAATGTCGAATATTTCCAGAAACAATTTGAAATGTGGACTCGTCAGACCACAGAACACTTTTCCACTTTCATCAGTCCATCTTAGATGATCTCGGGCCCAGAGAAGCCGGCGGCGTTTCTGGATGTTGTTGATCAATGGCTTTCGCTTTGCATATAAGAGTTTTAACTGGCAATTACAGATGTAGCGACCAACTGTATTTAGTGACAGTCGTTTTCTGAAGTGTTCCTGAGCCCATTTGGTGATATCCTTTAGAGATTGATGTCGGTTTTTGATACAGTGCCGTCAGAGGGATCAAAGGTCACGGTCATTCAATGTTGGTTTCCGGCCATGTCGCTTACGTTGAGTGATTTCTCCAGATTCTCTGAACCTTTTGATGATATTATGGACCGTAGATGTTGAAATCCCTTAAGTTCTTGCAATTGCTCTTTCAGAAACGTTGTTCATAAACTGTTTGACTATTTGCTCACGCAGTTGAGGACAAAGGGGTGTACCTCGCCCCATCCTTTCTCGTGAAAGACAAAAAATTTTTTAGGAAGCTGTTTTTATACCCAATCATGGCACCCACCTGTTCCCAAATAGCCTGCACACCTGTGGAATGTTCCAAATAAGTGTTTGATGAGCATTCCTCAACTTTATCAGTATTTATTGCCACCTTTCCCAACTTCTTTGTCACATGTTGCTGGCATCAAATTCTAAAGTTAATGATGATTTGCAAAAAAAAAAAATGTTTATGAGTTAGAACATCAAATATGTTGTCTGTAGCATAGTCAACTGAATATGGGTTGAAAATGATTTGCAAATCATTGTATTCCGTTTATATTTACATTATAACACAGTTTCCCAACTAATATGGAAACGGGGTTTGTACATACACACACACACACACATATATATATACTGTTTATATATATATATATATATATATATATATATGTATATATATATATATATATATCTGTGTGTACATATGTGTATATATATATACACACACACATATATATAAATGTGTGTGTGTGTGTGTGTGTGTGTGTGTATGTATATATATATATATATATATATATATATATATATATATGTATATATTAGGGCTGGGCAACGATTACAAATTTTAATCGAAGTTAATCGCACAATTTCTCTAATTAATCGCGATTAACTGCATTGTATACGCAAAGCCCAATAATGAATTCAAAAGTAGTGTGTAGTGCACCTTTATTGGAATATCCTCCCACATGAACAAAAGTGCCAAAACATTTGTTGTGGAAACACAATTTAAATCAGTCCTGTTAAACAGTAGCAGTTAAATAGCATATTTTATGAAAATCAACTCAAAAAATGTAAATACAAACATTTAAGCTAATTACTACAACTGCCAGGGTATTTAAGTTATCCTGTTTGTTATGGAAAATAAATATAATCTACATACAAATCTCTGAGCCACAATCATAACATCTGAACAGGCAATTTCTGAGGTAACAGCAGAATTTTTTTTTTTTTATCAGGGAGCTTATGTTTAAAAAACCTATATTATAGGTAGTGGGCTGTTTTAGGGAATTTTTGATCAAATTATCCGTAGTAGCAATATTAATAATGTTGTGTTTATTCTGCGTAGTGCACTTAAAATAATTATGACCATATCTAGGAATTGATATGATGGGAATTTTCCGATTGTTTGCTTGGTGCTTTGATAAACTGAACGCATCATATACATGGTACTATATTGTGACGTTATGAGCCAGGGAAAAAAAGAACTACCCTACCCAGCATGCAACAGGAGTGACGAGCATGCACGGTAGCCCGGTATAGGTTGTGTGTCGCCATGACGGCATCTTGTATGTTGTGATATGCACGCTCTGAAAGCAAACGTTAAGAACTCAGCCAACACTCCTCGTCTGCATTATTCATGAATAGACAGACAACACATATACTCCGCTGCTTCACAGGCCGCTGGATGTAGCCGGCAAAGTATTCCCATGCTAGCTAGCCGGTCTAGCAAGCACGCGTCATTCAGTCCAAAACGGCCCGATCTATCCACATCCAGAATTGTCTGGCGGTCGGAAGTGATCCCGGAGTGACCACGCTGTAAGGCAGCCATGAAATTTGCAGAATTGTCCGGTATTTTTGCCAAATGTTCCATCTTTACCAAGAGCCCCTCGACGCCGGGCGACGCCATCTTGTTAAGAAAAGGCGTTAACAAAATAAAAGCATGTAAACAATATACGCAAATGTGCGATAAAATAATTGTCGGCGTTAATAGATTGATGAGTTAACTCATAATTAACGCACTAATTTGCCCACCCCTAGTATAGTATATATATTTTTGGGAAGCTGTTTTTATACCCAATCATATATATATATATATATATATATATATATATATATATATATATATATATATATATATATATATATATATATGTATATATATATATATATATATATATATATATATATATATATATATATATATATATATATATATATATATATATATATATTAACCCCGTTTCCATATGAGTTGGGAAATTGTGTTTGATGTAAATATAAACGGAATACAATGATTTGCAAATCCTTTTCAACCCATATTCAATTGAATGCACTACAAAGACAAGACATTTGATGTTCAAGCTCATAAACTTTATTTTCTTTTGGAATTAATAATTAACTTAGAATTTCATGGCTGCAACGCTTGCCTAAGTAGTTGGGAAAGGGCATGTTCCCCACTTGTGTTACATCACCTTTTCTTTTAACAACACTAAATAAACGCTTGGGAACTGAGGAAAATAATTGTTGAAGCTTTGAAAGTGGATTTCTTTCCCATTCTTGTTTTATGTAGCACTTCAGTTGTTCAACAGTCCGGGGTTTCCGCTATCGTATTTCACGCTTCATAATGCGCCACACATTTTCGACGGGAGACAGGTCTGGACTGCAGGCGGGCCAGGAAAGTAACCTTACTCTTTTATTTACGAAGCCACGCTGTTGTAACACGTGCTGAATGTGGCTTGGCATTGTCTTGCTGAAATAAGCAGGGGCGTCCATGAAAAAGACGGTGCTTAGATGACAGCATATGTTGTTCAAAAACCTGTATTTACCTTTCAGCATTAATGGTACCTTCACAGATGTGTAAGTTACCCATGCCTTGGGCATTAATGCACCCCTATACCATCACAGATGCTGGCTTTTGAACTTTGCGTCGATAACAGTCTGGATGGTTCGCTTCCCTTTGGTCCGGATGACACAATGTCGAATATTTCAAAAAACAATTTGAAATGTGGACTCGTCAGACCAAAGAACACTTTTCCCCTTTGCATCAGTCCATCTTAGATGATCTCGGGCCCAGAGAAGCCGGCGGCGTTTCTGGATGTTGTTGATAAATGGCTTTCGCTTTGTACAGTAGAGCTTTAACTGGCACTTACAGATGTAGTGACAAACTGAATTTAGTGACAGTGGTTTTCTGAAGTGTTCCTGAGCCCATGTGGTGATATCCTTTAGAGATTGATGTCGGTTTTTGATACAGTGCCGTCAGAGGGATCGAAGGTCACGGCCATTTAATTTTGGTTTCCGGCCATGGAGTGATTTCTCCAGATTTTCTGAATCATTTGATGATATTATGGACCGTAGATGTTGAAATCCCTACATTTCTTGGAATTGCACTTTGAGAAATGTTGTTCTTAAACTGTTTGACTATTTGCTCATGCAGTTGTGGACAAAGAGGTGTACCTCGCCCCATCCTTTCTTGTGAAAGACTGAGCATTTTTTGGGAAGCTGTTTTTATACCCAATCATGGCACCCACCTGTTCCCAATTAGCCTGCACACCTGTGGGATGAGCATTCCTCAATTATATCAGCAATTATTGCCACATTTCCCAACTTCTTTGTCACGTGTTGCTGGCATCAAATTTTAAAGTTAATAATTATTTGAAAAAAAAAAAAGGTTTATTAGTTTAAACATCAAATATGTTGTCTTTGTAACATATTCAACTGAATATGGGTTGAAAATGATTTGCAAATCATTGTATTCCGTTTATATTTACATCTAACACAATTTCCCAACTCATATGGAAATGGGGTTTGTATATATATATATATATATATATATATACACAGTACAGGCCAAAAGTTTGGACACACCTTCTTATTTCAATGCGTTGTTTTTTATTTTCAAGACTATTTACCTTTTAGATTGTCACTGAAGGTATCCAACTATGACATCTGTGAAGTTAAAACCATTTCAGGTGACTACCCCTTTAAGCTCATTGAGAGAAAGCCCCGAGTGTGCAAAGCAGTAATCAGAGCAAATCAATTAATCATCCATCCATCCATCCGTTTTCTACCGCTTATTCCCTTTGGGGTCGCGGGGGCATTGGCGCCTATCTCAGCTACAATCGGGCGGGAGGCGGCGTACACCCAATCAATCAATGTTTATTTATATAGCCTTAAATCACGAGTGTCTCAAAGGGCTGCACAAGCCACAACGACACCCTCGGTTCAGATTCAGCAAAGGGTGGCTATTTTGAAGGAACTAGAATATAAAACATGTTTTCAATGATTTCACCTTTTTTTGTTAAGTACATAACTCCACATTTGTTTATTCATAGTTTTGATGCCTTCAATGACAATCTACAATGTAAATAGTCATGAAAATGAAGAAATTGTATTGAATGAGAAAGTGTTTCCACACTTTTGGCCTGTAGTGTGTGTGTGTGTATACATATATATTGTATATATTGTGGAGAGACACCGCCGACGGGCCGACAACGGGCGGAAAGCAGCAGCGCGGGCCCACCTGGAGGCCGGAAGGCGGGGCATGCGTCGGCGAGGAGAGGCGTGACACACGCGGAGCGACACCTCAGCGGCAATCTGAGCCAGGTGCGTATATCACACACCTGCTCACAATCTGTTTATCTGCTGCTATAATACAAAAAGGGCGAGGGAGGAACGACCGGGAGAGCAGCACGGAGGAGGAAACACCGGCCAGCAGACAAAGAGCGCGACAACCCACACCAAGAGAGCGATGACGCACCCCCGCAGCGGACGCAAGCCCCGGACGCCGAAAGGCGCGCAGCGGCAGCACACAGGCCGGAAGAGCGCACTGAAAAGTGACGCGACAAAAGGGCCAGTCGACAAAAGATTTGTTGAAATAATAAATCAAGGTCAAAGCTTTTATGATGCGTCCTGTTTCAGGTGTCCCCGCAACCCACACGAGGACGGCAGGAAGCCTGTCACATATATATGTAAATATATATATATATATATATATATATATATATATATATATATATATATATATATATATATATATATATATATATACAGTCGTCTTTCAGCCCCCGGCCAAATTTTTTTTATGCCAATGCGGCCCCCGTGTCAAAAAGTGTCGACATCCCCGTTCTAAAGTAACACGATGTCACTGACACGACGGTGTGAGTTATTGAAAAGAAGCATCACACAACAAGACAAGCCAGCACAGGAGCCGCTACCAAGGGAACCAGAGTCAAATGGTACAAGGACAACCCAACCACCCTTTAGAAAAGTAGATCAGTCTTTGGGGAGTAGGAGAGAACAGACACTTTTCAAGGAGCCATTGATGGCATGATGTCCCTGCATGTAATCATGAGGTAATTGTGATACTTTGCTTTAAACAATCACTCACACGCACACACACGCACACACACGCACACACACACACAACCACACACACACACACACACACACAAAAGGAAAATTGACTACGACTTGGTGAATGAACTTTGTTAGATATTAAACAAACATGCCAAAGAGAAAAACTTCTCCTCCCTTCATAACCTTATACGCCTGCATAATCTATAATATATATTATGTAAAAATATGTATATGAGAGATATTTCAAATAAATTGGGCAGCTATAAAACACTGTTAAATGTATATCATTAATCTAACATCTGAATTTTTTATTTTTAATACAGTTCTTGTACTGGAAGACATGTTCAAGTGTTACACTAATTTTGCAAATATGCTGAAAAGCACATTTAATTGATAATATTATAAAAACCAAAGCTTATCTACGGTGTGATTAAGCAGTTAGTGTTGACACAAAGGACACAAGGGTAGTAAAAGGGGAAGTAGACAAGGTGAAGGTGACATTGAGTGGTGACTGTTTGTGACCTTTTTGTAAAGTCACAAACAGAATCAAAATCATATTCAACCATTTTACTCACGGTGACACATTTCCAAAGTTAGTATATAATATTTCCAATTAGGAGCCGTGGCCAAGAAGAGCTTGACAAAGGAAGTTAGTCCAAATTAAAGCTTCCGGCACTCAAAAGACAGAAAAACATCAACACAAATTGTTTTAAGTAGAAAAATGTAACATCAACAAATTGTCTAAAGTAGTAAAAAGAAAAAATCAAAAGAAGGAAAATGCTTAGATGGAGTTATCTTACCTTTCTCCAGAGAGTTCTTGCCAGTCAGTCCGAGTGAAGATGGATGTGGAGCCGCCTCATCCTGTCTGGTCAAACGTTAACCACATGTTAAAGCTGCAAACTTTTATTGCATCTAATGATTGTCTAATCACCTCTGGACTCCCAGCCAATGGGGGGTCGGCCTGAAGGGAAAGAAGGAAGGAGGGGAAAAATACAGTTAAAAGTCTTAATTCAATCATCAGCTAGTAACACTTTGATGCTTTCACTTCAAATATCTCCTTACAGCTGCTTTGTTGCAAAAAAATGTTAGAAAAAGAAGTGCAGTATGAACTACCTGGAACTTTGTAAACAAAGTATTTGTTACGTACATACATATGACAAAGCCTCATCGGAAAGAATCACGCAGATTCAAAACTTATATTCATACTTATAACAAGGATATGCAATATACTTATACATTACAGTGATGGGCAGTAATAAGCTAAGTAACTTAACAACATTTTCTTGTAGCCTTTTTAACAAGTAGACTTTTCTGTATCTTAGCTACTTTTAGACCCATTACAACAGATCTACAACATACAGGCCAAAAAAAATACAATCACCTGGATAAATGATAAGATCCATTCATACAGAGAAAATCTGTATGTATAGATGTTCGTATGATGAGTCACAAAATGGCTAAGGTTAGAGCGAAACATTACGAACTGGCCAATCAGAGGCAAGATAAGTCAGGTCATCGAAACTAATAAGCAAAATCATAACAATCACGCACTCATGTCACATAACGATGAGGGAGTCAGAGACAGAGGGATGCTTCAAGCTGACCACTCAGAAAAAAATAAGTTGGCAGAGGAATTTCCCGCGGATTAGATTTTTCCTTCAGTAATGACGATGAAAACCAGGAAACCCACAATAATGCGTGTCCTTAACCATATTTAGTCCTATTTATGCTTTTAGAGAAAACAACGCCCCAAACGTTAGTTTTCAGTTCTTTACTCTGTAAACCAAAATCATAACTGCTCTCTTCATTGAAGGCGTCAACACAAATTTAGGAACACATATTAAGGTGAGTTGAGTTCATGAAAAGTTTTACTGCACATAACTATTAATAATCGTCAACAACACATAAGTATTTTTTTTTGTCAAGATATAGATACTAAATGAAATTTTTTTTTACTGTAGACAGAGAAAATGTGGGCCAAAAAACTATAATAAATATGATTGTACAGTAAGATGCAGGGAATCCTAGAGGTAGTTGTAGGGCGTCCCCAGGTAAATGACAGATAGTTAATAGTAACGGACCCTTATTGGGTCCATTTGTACACTCTTGGTTACATTAACATTGATATTAAACATGAGGGCCCATAAATATAAATGCTGTTAAATGTAGCTTTGATGTAGTAAGCTACTTTTGCCGTGTAGCTGGTCGTGTAGCTTGCTACAATTATCTGGGGATAGCTTCCCATGTAGCTTAGCTACCTTTAATCAAGAGTAACTTGTAGAATGACTGACTACATTTTCCAAGTAGATTGCCCATCACTGATATTTACTAAGAATATAAATATGTACCTTTCTTTTTGTCAGTATTTAATAAATTTTTACTTCAGTAACTTTTGGAAATGTGTATTCATTATCACATCATACAAATGTAAAACGATATTGTAGCACAACAGTGAATTCTTCTTGGCTGGATGTAGTCGCATGGTACACCATCGTAGTAGACCTGTGTCGTGTTACCAAATAAGGTTCCTTGCGCTCTAAAGCACAAGTAAGTAGTATCTTACCATTGGATCACACATTGACCACAATAGATAACAAGAGATTGGACACGCTTATAATAATTTTTCAATGTGTAAAGAGCCATTTAAACTGTACACAAGTACATAAATGTTAAAAGTCAACAAATTCTACTACTCAGCGCTAAGTTTCTCTTTTCAGACTTTGATCTGCACACTGGGGACTGCTTTCTGTCAGATTGTCCATTAGTGGCAACGGCTGATAAGGAGCTTCATGTCGTCAAGAGCACCGATGGATCACACCCTCTGCAACAAGAAAGCATTGATATGAGGTCACAGGGGTTACCTGGCGGATCCACCATGGTGAATGTTAAACGGCTGACCTTGGCTGCCGCTAAAATTCCGCCTTAGTGGATATTCATGCATATTTACATGTCTTTAAGTAGAAGATGCCAGAGTCCTTATCTATCCAAACATCCTGTGACAAGCTGGGCAGAAGGAGGAGGAGGAGGTTGAAGAAGGAATGAAAAAAAAAAGGCGAAAATGTGTGTGAATCCTTAACCGCGAGGAGTGAACAGCCTGTGAATGAGTCACCATTTCACAGCAGCGAGGACGTTTAACACAACCTGTGACTTAACAGCAAAAAGAGAATTCACATTAACCATTATGTAATCATGCATACATGGTCTTTTTTTGATAAAGAAAAAAGATCAATTTCTCTATCATATCTGCTTTTTGCATTAAGATCCAGGCCCATTGCGTCCTCAGATAGTTGACACCGTTTGCTGCAAAACAGACATCTTAGCCTGGTTAACCTCCACAGTTTTTTACTTGTGGGAAGAAGTCACCTGTCAGAATATAAGCAATTGTGGCTGTGGTGTCAAGAGGTGAGCCACACAAAGATAGGATGACAAGTGAACATTCACACAAATTATTAGAGTGAAAGCCGATCATCCTATCACTTTTGGAGTGGAGCAGCTAAAAAGAATAATGAAAGACAAAAGTCTCAATATTGAGGATGGGGTGTCAAGAGGGGAGCCACACAACAATAGGCTGACAAGAATGCTCACAAACACTATTATGATAATAATAATAAATAATGGATTAGGGTGAACGGTTCTCAACCGATCCTTATTTTTTTGGAGTGGAGTAGCTAAAAAGTCCATGAAAATACAAAGGTGCCCTTCATAAGGGTGGGACGTCAAGAGGTGAGCCAAACAAAGATAGAATGAGAAGAATACTCACACACACATTCTTGATGTGAAAGGATCTCATCCTACCATTTTTTGGACTGGAGCAGCAAAAAAGTCTACAAAAGACAAAAGGTGCCAATTATTAGGCAGGGTTTCAAACATGAGCCACACAAAGATAGGATGACAAGAACACTTACACACACTATTTATCCATCCATCTATTTTCTACCGCTTATTCCCTTTGGGGGTTGCGGGGGGCTGTTGTGTTCTGACCCGGTCTTCTTCTGGTCACCCCCCAGAGTTCGTTGGATGACACATAAGCTGGTTTTAAAGGCCTACTGAAATGAGATTTTCTTATTTAAACGGGGATGGCAGGTCCATTCTATGTGTAATACTTGATCATTTCAAGATATTGCCATATTTTTGCTGAAAGGATTTAGTAGAGAACATCGACGATAAAGTTTGCGACTTTTGGTCGCTAATAAAAAAGCCTTGCCTGTATTGGAAGTCGCAGACGATGACGTCACCCGTGTGATGGCTCCTCACATCCTCACATTGTTTATAATGGGAGCCTCCAACAAAAAAAGCTATTCGGAGCGGGAAAACAACAATTCCCCCATTAATTTGAGCGAGGATGAAAGATTTGTGGCTGAGGATATTGATAGCGAAGGAATAGAAAAAAATAAATAAAGTTTAAAAAAAAAAAAAGGTGATTGCATTGTGAGCGATTCAGATGTTTTTAGACACATTTAGTAGGATAATTCTGGAAGATCCCTTATCTGCTTATTGTTGTAATAGGTTTTTAGTGAAATTTTAAATATTGTAAAGACATACCTCGAGGTCGGATGGCTGCGGTGAACACGCAGTGTCTCAGAGAGAAGCCGAGGAGCAAAGCTCACAGCTCCCTTTTTTGACATTACAGCTGCTGCAGGACGACGAATAATCCATTGATGTCTCCGGTAAGATATATATCACAATTTCCCATCCAAACACATGCTGCTTGACGTAGAGAAAACATGTTCGCTTGACCGCTCCGCTTCACAACAGACAAAGAAACACTGGCTGTGTCTCGGTGCTAAAGACAGCTGCAACCCAACGCTTTCCAACAACAGCATTGTTCTTTATAGTCTCCATTATAAAATGAACAAATTGCAAAAGATTCAGCAACACAGATGTCCAAAATACTGTGTACTTACGCCATGAACTGAGTCGACTTTTAGCCATGTTTGGTGCAGCGCTAATATTTCCTTACAGTCCGTGACATCACGCGTACGCGTCATCATTCCGCGACGCAACAAGAAACTCGCAGGAAATTTAAAATTGCAATTTAGTAAACTAAAAAGGCCGTATTGGCATGTGTTGCAATGTTAATATTTCATCATTGATATATACAGTGGGGCAAAAAAGTATTTAGTCAGCCACCGATTGTGCAAGTTTTCCCACTTTAAATGATGACAGAGGTCTGTAAATTTTCATCATAGGTACATTTCAACTGTGAGAGACAGAATGTGAAAAAAAAATCCAGGAATTCACATTGTAGGAATTTTTAAGACTTTATTTGTATATTATGGTGGACTATTATACCGACAGGCCAAGCGTTGTGCAGCTTCAGTGGTCGCAGAGGCAAAAACTCGGACATGGGAAGAGTTTGGGGAAGCCATGGAAAATGAGTTCCGGATGGCTTCGAAGCGATTCTGGACCACCATCCGCAGCCTCAGGAAGGGGAAGCATTGCACTGTCAACACCGTGTATGGTGCGGATGGTGTTCTGCTGACCTCAACTGCGGATGTTGTGGATAGGTGGAAGGAATACTTCGAAGACATCCTCAATCCCACCAACACGTCTTCCTATGAGGAAGCAGTGCCTGGGGAATCTGTGGTGGACTCTCCTATTTCTGGGACTGAGGTTGCTGAGGTAGTTAAAAAGCTCCTCGGTGGCAAGGCCCCAGGGTGGATGAGATCCGCCCGGAGTTCCTTAAGGCTCTGGATGTTGTGGGGCTGTCTTGGTTGATAAGACTCTGCAGCATCGTGTGGACATCGGGGGCGGTACCTCTGGATTGGAAGACCAATCCAGAGGTTTTTAAAAAGAGGTGGTTCCTCTCTTTAAAAAGGGGGACCGGAGGGTGTGTTCCAACTATCGTGGGATCACACTCCTCAGCCTTCCCGGTAAGGTTTATTCAGGTGTACTGGAGAGGAGGCTACGCCGGATACTCGAACCTCGGATTCAGGAGAAACAGTGTGGTTTTCGTCCTGTTCGTGGAACTGTGGACCAGCTCTATACTCTCGGCAGGGTTCTTGACGGTGCATGGGAGTTTGCCCAACCAGTGCTTTGTGGATTTGGAGAAGGCATTCGACCGTGTCCCTCGGGAAGTCCTGTGGGGAGTGCTCAGAGAGTATGGGGTATCGGACTGTCTTATTGTGGCAGTCCCTTCCCTGTACGATCAGTGTCAGACCTTGGTCCGCATTGCCGGCAGTAAGTCGGACACGTTTCCAGTGAGGGTTGGACTCCGCCAAGGCTGCCCTTTGTCACCGATTCTGTTCATAACTTTTATGGACAGAATTTCTAGGTGCAGTCAAGGCGTTGAGGGGTTCCGGTTTGGTGGCCGCAGGATTAGGTCTCTGCTTTTTGCAGATGATGCGGTCCTGATGGCTTCATCTGGCCGGGATCTTCAGCTCTCACTGGATCAGTTCGCAGCCGAGTGTGAAGCTGCCGGAATGAGAATCAGCACCTCCAAATCCGAGTCCATGGTTCTTTCCTGGAAAAGGGTGGAGTGCCATTCCCGGGTTGGGGAGGAGACATTTCCCCAAGTGGAGGAGTTCAAGTACCTAGGTGTCTTGTTCACGAGTGGGGTAAGAGTGGATCGTGAGATCGACAGGCGGATCGGTGCGGCGTCTTCAGTAATGCGGACGTTGTACCGATCCGTTGTGGTGAAGAAGGAGCTGAGCCAGAAGGCAAAGCTCTCAATTTACCGGTCGATCTACGTTCCCATCCTCACCTATGGTCATGAGCTTTGGGTCATAACCGAAAGGATAAGATCACGGGTACAAGCGGCCGAAATGAGTTTCCTCCACCGTGTGGGGGGCCTCTCCCTTAGAGATAGGGTGAGAAGCTCTGTCATCCGGGAGGAACTCAAAGTAGAGCCGTTGCTCCTTCACATCGAGAGGAGCCAAATGAGGTGGTTCGGGCATCTGGTCAGGATGCCACCCGAACGCCTCCTGAGGGAGGTGTTTAGGGCACGCCCAACCGGTAGGAGGCCACGGGGAAGACCCAGGACACGTTGGGAAGACTATGTCTCCCGGCTGGCCTGGGAACGCCTCGGGATCCCCCGGGAAGAGCTAGACGAAGTGGCTTGGGAGAGGGAAGTCTGGGCTCCCCTGTTTAGGCTGCTGCCCCCATGACCCGACCTCGGATAAGCGGAAGAAGATGGATGGATGGTGGAAAATAAGTATTTGGTCAACCATTCAAAGCTCTCACTGATGGAAGGAGGTCTTGGCTCAAAATCTCACGATACATGGCCCCATTCATTATTTTCTTAACACGGATCAATCGTCATGTCCCCTTAGCAGAAAAACAGCTCCAAAGCATGATGTTTCCACCTCCATGCTTCACAGTAAGTGTGCTGTTGTTGGGATGCAACTCAGTATTCTTCTTCCTCCAAACACGACGAATTGAGTTCATACCAAAATGAATACATGGATGATACAGCAGAGGATTGGGAGACTGTCATGTGGTCAGATGAAACCAAAATAGAACATTTTGGTATAAACTCAACTCGTCGTGTTTGGAGGAAGAAGAATACTGAGTTGCATCCCAAGAACACCACACCTACAGTGAAGCATGGGGGTGGAAAAAAATAAAATAAAATAAAAAAAATCAGTCTAAGCCTGGGCCCTTGGAGAGGCGGTCCAGACTGAGGCCAAGGGAAAAAAACAACTCATAGCCATAGCACACATCCCTCTTACATGTGTGGAAGAAGGAAACAGCTAAAATCAAACAAAACAAAGGACATTAGATACATTAAAAGAGCAGAGCTGATGACACCAGCCACTTCTACATACAGCTATAAATAAAAAGTAAAAGAAACATACACACTGTGGTGGCCTCTGCGGTGTTCCACGCCATCGTCTGCTGGGGTGGAGAGAGCATGGCCAGAGACAGGAGCAGACCCAACAAAGCAACCAAGAGAGCCGCCTCCACTCTGGGTTGCCAACCAACTCTCGGCCAGCGTCCAGTCCGCGTGGATGAGCGAGGATATGTCCGAGGAGACTGAGGTGTCCGATACCTGCTCATTCAGCCAAGACACTGTGAAGCTTCTCCGTCCCAGCGCTCAGTGCTAGCTCCGCAGCCCTGTTTCTTCATCCGCATCTCCTCCTGTCTCTCCAAACTGACTCTGGTGTGGCAGAGACCCAGCAGCTGGTCTCCATGGCCAAAAGGCTCCCGGGAGGCAGATCGTGAAGTCCACAAAAAAGCACCGCAGAGGTCAAGAAAGTGCCACCCCTTGTCACACAGTCCCAAAGGGTCCCGGACCAAAAGGCAAAAAGAAAAAAAAAAGAAAAAAAGAATATATATATATATATATATATATGTATATATATATATATATATACATATAACACATGAAAAAAGGAGGGAAACACAAACAGATGACACAAGAGCACAGAGCTCCTGCCAACAGCAGCCACTACAGCGGCGCCATCTTGAAAAAAAGAAAAAAATAATAAATAAAAACAAAAAGGTCCTGTGAGAATGAGATATTTTTAAGTGTTATTTTTAATCCATAGTCTTGTTTAAAGCAGCTAGTATTTTCCTATGTAGTGTGTTTTCATGTGATCCCTGTGCTTTTATCTTATGCCCGCTAGTAAACCCTTTGTTTTGTTTTAAGGGCTCCTGTTGGTTGGCTCACAAAGCTGTTTTGGCAAGTTCTTATCTGCTTCAAAGGTCTTAGCTTTGCTGCTTTCTGAGCGAGAGGAGCTGTTTTTGCTCTACATAAACTGACGCTTTCTGTTTGGATTTAGACCTCTTCTTGCGGACGCTGTTGTCGCATTGTAAGGGCTGCTCTCCTATAGCTTTAGTAAAACTTTGCCAAGTACTATTTCTTCTCGGTGGTCCTTCTTACTCAACAAATATGTCATCCATAAGAATTTGGGATTGACCAGAGTGTTTTATTCCCTGATAACAGTCCCCATATTCAGGCGTTAATCCACACATTTTTCTTGTGTGGACTAACCAAAAAGTACTCACAAAAACAAAGTTCACGAACAGGTTGGATGTCATTATGACACGAAAACAATAACTTACATCACGTAAATGTTACCCTAGAAACATTTTCTGTCATTATTTGCAGTGTTTGTGGCATTGATATGAGCATGTTGCTCGCTGTCACACTATGACCTACATCTCCCATCAGTGAATGAGTGAGACACGCTCGTACACAAAAGAAGAGCTCATTTGATCTTTACAAAATATATCTTGACATCGTTATCATGACTCATCGTTTGTCATTATGTTATTTTGGGTCAGGAGCATGTTGTGTTTTTCTGCCTGTTAAACATTGTGTAGCTCAGGGGCAACATAAAAAAGAGGCTTGTGTAAGTTCAACAGTGAAGAGACTTTATTAAAGGAACACTGCAGTTACGTTAAGGTAGCATTGACAGGAAAGTGCAGTTATAAAAAAATAAATCATCTTAGCAGTCAGAATGCACACACAGTGAGGAGAGAAGAAACATGTTTTTTGTGCAGCAGGTACATTTGAACAGTTCATGTCATCATCAGGGTCAAAAGTGATCTCTTGAACGCCCCTCATGACACCATCTGTTTTCCCAAAAGCTGCCATCCTCGCCTAGATGTGTCAATCACTGACCTACAGGACAGACAGGTCATGGCAGGACTTAGATTTGAGCCAGAACGCCCTGGTGGGATTGTTCTTCGCCACCATCTTGTCCAGGAAACGCTTGGCCTTTATGGGAAGGCTCTCCCGGCGGCCGCGGCATCTGGCAGCAGCGGAGTCGGCGTCCTTGGAGTTTCTCCTCAGCCGTAGCTGCCGCACGATTCCGCGGAAAGCCTCCCACACGTTGTGCTGCATGGCGGCCGACGTTTCGATGAATTTGCAGTCAAAGACGGCGGCGCAGACACGGCCCTCTAGAACCAAGAAGTACAATTTCAAACACTGGTTAGGATACTGTGTAGGTGAGCAAATGGATGCATATGTTGATATTATCATTATCAGGGTATTCAGAGAATAAGTTATTGGACACGAGAGGGCTTTGGATTTGGAACAATTTGAATTTAGGACAAAATAGCATCTTTTGCCAAATTATTGTTCCACAAGTTATGTAATAAAAGATAACAAAAGTATTAGCAATCTTTCTAACTGGATAGGAGCAAAAAACATAAAAAAACGAAAAGATGTTTAGAAATACTTGTGGAAATTAACTTTATTTTATCGCTTCTTTTTTAAATTTTTGTAACACACAAGCAAGACTGAGACGCCTTGAGTATTTTTACATTTAGTTACAGCACATGTGTAACACAGACTTTTGTCAAAGGTCTCCAAAATTATCCAATAAGAAAGAACATTTTGAATACATTTGTAGTTAGTTGCTTTTTAAAAAAAAATTATATGGTCTGGTTACTCGCTAAATATAGCAACAGAAATTTAGATTCATAATTTTAATATAATGTAATTTTCAAGTTACGATAAAAAGAAATTGATAAAAACACCAAAAAGAAGATAAACCAGTTTTCAAATTTAAAAAAAAAAAAAATCTTTAAAAAGCTGGAAATGCTCCAAATATGATTGCACTCAGTTTATTGTGCATGTATTGAAATGTCTTTCTTCAGTATTAAAAACATATAATCATTCAAAGTCGTCAAGTTGGCAACACTGGTCTGTCCTGCTCCATGTTTTTATTCTCTGGCAGACCAGGTGTGTATGAGGTGTGTGAAGAAGCAGAGTCATGATTCCATCTACTGTACAGAGTTGTTCTAACAAGTCACAGACAGATCTACTATTATGTGTGTAACTCTTTAGTTGTAGCCCAAATGTATCTAACGCCGATATTGGTCTTACATTTTTATACTGTTAAATTGTTTACAGATAAGTTTGTTGATATTTTTGTGTGCCTTAAATCTTCATCCTGTGTTTTAGTTGGATTAAATTCACGATTAACAATTACAGGCTAACATTTTAAAACATTTCAAAGTTATAAGTATCGGTAAATCTGCGATATCTGTCCTGTATTTTCACTTCTACTGCACCTCACAAATGAACTTACCGTTGGTGGAAACTTCTCTCCGTCGCACCAGGTCACACTTGTTGCCCACCAGGATGATGGGCGTGTGCTGGGCAGGGCGAAAGCGGCGGAGAACGATGCGCAGCTCTGACGCACGAAGGAACGACGCACGGTCAGTTATGGAGTACAACAACAGGAAGGCGTCACCAGATTGCATGTAGAGCTCCTGGGACCATTCGCTGTCAGTCTGTAAAACAAACAAACAAACAAACAAACACACACACACACACACACACACACACACACACACACACACACACACACACGGATCAGTTTGAGGGGAGCAACTTGATGGGGGTCTTACTACAAAGTTAGCACCTGAACTGCTGCCCAGCAGGCACAAGAATTGACACAATGTTGATCATACATACATGTCCTTTGAAATTGACTTTGAAACAATGTTGCAAAATAGTTGTATTGTAAACTGAAACAACGTTGATGTCCAATGTTGGATTTACATTGTTGGTTAAGCAAATGACCAAATTTCAATGGTTAGATCCACGTCAGGACCCAAGATTGATTAAGAGTCGGCAAAAAGCATGTTGTTCCAACATTAAGGCCTACTGAAATTAGATTTTCTTACTTAAACGGGTATATCAGGTCCATTCTATGTCTCATACTTGATCAACTTGCGATATTGCCATATTTTTGCTGAAAGGATTTAGTAGAGAACATCGACGATAAAGTTCGCAACTTTTGGTCACTAATAAAAAAGCCTTGCCTTTACCGGAAGTAGCAGACGATGTGCGCTTGACGTCAGGGGTTGTAGGGCTCCTCACATCCTTACATTGTTTACAATCATAGCCACCAGCAGCTAGAGCAATTCGGACCGAGAAAGCGACAATTTTCCAATTAATTTGAGCAAGGATGAAAGTTTTGTGGATGAGGATATTGAGAGTAAAGGACTAGAAATGTTTTTGTTGTTTTTTTAATTTAAAAAAAGGCGATTGCAGTGGCAGCGATTCAGATGTTATTAGACACATTTACTAGGATAATTCTGGAAAATCCCTTATCTGCCTATTGTGTTGCTAGTGTTTTAGTGAGATTATAGAGTACCTGAAAGTCAGAGGGGTGTGGCCACGGGTGTAGTGAGCGCCAGTGTCTATGTGGGAGGAGGTAATAGTCACCGCAGCAGCTGCTGGAGGACGGAGGCTCCGCTCATAAAAGAGCCAACTTATTACCACAATTTTCTTACCGAAACCTGCCGATTGACATGTGGTTGGATCCATGTTCGCTTGACCGCTGTGTTAAACAAGGAAACGTCGGCTGTGTTTGTGTGGCTAAAGGCTAAAAGCCTCCCACCTCCTTACTTTGACGTCTCCATTATTAATTGAACAAATTGCAAAAGATTCAGCAACACAAATGTCCAGAAAACTGTGTAATTATGCGATTAAAGCAGACTACCTTTAGCTTGGATTGGCGCTGGAAAATCATGTCCGCTACAACAAGAGACGTCAGACGCACGTGTCATCTTACGCGTCATCATACCGCGACATTTTCAACACGACACTTCGCGGGAAATTTAAAATTGCAATTTAGTAAACTAAATAGGCCGTATTGGCATGTGTTGCAGCGTTATTATTTCATCATTGATATATAAACTATCAGACTGCGTGGTTGGTAGTAGTGGGTTTCAGTAGGCCTTTAAGTTTGAGTTACTCAATGTCAGGACATAATTTAACAAGTTGTCAATGTTGTTTCAATGTCTTGTGCCTGCTAGGTGGTATGTATCATTGACCCTGACTCACCTCTGCATCCCATGTGTCTAAAAGAGTTATAGTTGCAGGTTCTCCATCAACTTCAACCTCCTTTTCTTGCAGTTCATCTGGGGGAGAAAAGTTGTTTTATTTTATATACCTTTGTAGGTTCATGTGCAGAATTCACGCATTGTCAATGCTAATAATGCTCATTAATACCATGAATTAACAATATGTTTAATATTGTGGATTTTAAGTTTGTAGTCTATTGCATTACATATATTTTCCATTGCAGATAATCAAAAGGGACAAGCGGTAGTAAATGGATGGATGGATGGATGGATAATCAAAATGTTGACAACCAGCTGTAAACGCTAATTTACTAAACAAAACACCACAAAAGTGGCAAAATAAAAATAGTTATTTGAGTAATGTCTATTAATAACATATCTTAACTTTTAGCACTTAACAGACCGAAGTATTTTGAAAATGAGGAGCTATGGAAGTGCTGTGCGAGCTGGAAAAACAGGACATAATTATAACTGAATGCTCGGTTCTGACCTCCACAAAGCTCGCAGTCATCACTGTCCATGCTGTCCGCGGCCCCGGAGAAGATGCAGGCGAAGGCGGACTTGCCAACCCCGCTGGCCCCAAGGAGCACCACCCGGTAAGGACTACCGGAGTCGGCGGAGATGACCGAGTCGGAAGAGGACCAACTGCCGCGGCTGCCTCCGTCGGACTCTCCGGCTGAGCCGGAGCTCGACTTGGAGTGGGAGATGCAGGCGGGGACGCGGGCCAGGAGACCGTCGGGAAGCAAGTGTGAGCTCGGGTCGCAGACGCTCCAGCGGTGCAGGAGCTCGGTCTGGAGGCGCAGGCTGTGCCGGCGAACACTGGACATCATGGTGCCGGTTCGGCAAAGTTTGGGCTCAATTAGGGAGAATGTGCTTCTTCTTCTCTCATTGTCGAATTGAAACTTGAGAAATGTCAAATCTCGCTGTTTAAAGTCAAATGGAGCATCCCGTGTCCTCTCAGTCACTTCATCCTGCTGGTGGCTCCCTACATGTTTATATGAGGAGACTCTCTCTCTCTCTCTCTCTCTGCAGGGGAGGGAGGCAGCGTTGACATTGACTTCCACACGTCACGCTAAGTGCAGCAGAGATGTGATTACACAATATGAAAAATGCATAGAAATAGAAATATATGCAAGGGCTTAATGGCTTACACAAGCAAGACATGACACTTCAAAATGTGTCAACATTTCACACTGAATGTTCTTTTCCCATTTGTCCGCCAACAAGATGAATATTGACAATTTTATTCAGATTCACGCAAGGTCATGAATAAAACTCTGTTAGACTTTTTAGCTCTCTTTAAAAATGCAAACCTATTTATTTTTGCTCAATGCTGGTTTTACTCACCTTCATCAAACAAGGGAGCTGTGAGAACCGAAGCGGAGATGTTGGTCAGCTTGGATTTGGAAATACATTTTCCCACACAAAGTGTCCCAGGGTCCATCCATCCACCATTTTCTTCCGCTTATCCGAGGTCAGGTTGCGTGGGCAGCAACCTAAGCAGAGAAGCCCAGACTTCCCTCTCCCCAGCCACTTCGTCCAGTTCCTTCCGGGGGATCCTGAAGTGTTCTCAGGCCAGCCGGAAGACATAGTCTTTCCCCTGGCTTCCTACCGGTCGGACGTGCCCTATACACCTCCCTAGAGAGGCGATTGGGTGGCATCCTGACCAGATGCCACCTCATCTGACTCCTCCCGATGTGGAGGAGCAGCGGCTTTACTTTGAGCTCACCCTGAATGGCAAAGATCCTCACCCTATATCGCTAAGGGAGCGCCCCGCCACCCGGCGTAGGAAACTCATTTCGGCCGCTTGTACCCGTGATCTTGTCCTTTAGGTCATAACCCAAAGCTCATGACCATAGGAGAGAATTTAAGGGGATACCTTTAGTCAAAAATGATTTATGGGGGTCAAAGGTCAATGATTTATGAGGGGTCAAGGTCAAAGGTCAAATGTCAAGTTTGAAGGTCAAGGGTCAAATGTCAAGGGGGTGTGGCTTACCCCGGAAGAGGGTGGAGTTAAGACCTGCGGTGGGAGTGGTTAAACCAGGAAGAGGGTGGAGTTTTAACCAGAAAGAGGGCGGAGTTAAGACCTGAGGTGGGAGTGGTTGAACCAGGAAGAGGGTGGAGTTAAGACCTGAGGTGGGAGTGGTTAAACCAGGAAGAGCCAGGAAGAGGGTGGAGTTAAGACCTGAAGAGGGAACAAAGGAGGGTTCAGGTTGAGGTCAGTTTTTTAAGGAAGCTTGAGAATGTCATCTGAGCAGCATGTGACCATCCATTTGACAGTTTAAATGTTTACGATCGTTTGAAACAACTTCCAGACTTCCCGAAAACATATTTAAACGATTGGGAGGAACTAATTAGGTTAAGGTTAACCATATGTTTGACCCTGCTTCGATGTATTGATGGCTGGGAATGTTACTTGGGGAGATGTGGATACACACACACACACACACACACACACACACACACACACACACACACACACACACACACACACACACACACACACACCCCATTACCTCTGCTTTACCATGTTATTAGACAACGGTTTAACTCCATTTAGGCATTTAAACGTTAAAAGCATTGCACGTGTACGACGTTGTAATACTTTTTTTTTTTACCAGCCGATGACGACAAAGTGAAAGACGAAGAACTTTGTTTAAACGATCTTACAAAGTTGGAAGATGATTATCGAGGTGTGTTTAAACCTTTGAATTATTTAATATTATGTGTATTCATTATTTTGTTTCATAGAGGAATTGCCGTAAGATCCTAACGCGATCGTTTTAACACAAACGCAGTCTGGTGAGTCAAATGATTCTCATTTTACAAGAAAAAAAACATGCGGTATACAATACATATATACATATATTTACTTACAGATTTTCCGTTTTTATCTCCGGCTCGCTGGTCACCGTTAACGCTGGCGGGTTCATCAACGGCCATTCCAGGCAGAGGAGAAGGCTTGATTGCGCCAAAGACTCCAGACATCGAATCCTTGCTCCGAGGGGAAATCATCGAAAACGACGGTGAATGTCCGACAGGCACCCGCTGTAAGTTTTTCTCGTTTTCTGTAAGCTTTTTAAGATTCTCAGGAGCTTTAAAGAGCTCCTCTCATTCCAATGTCTTTCGCTCAAATGAATTTCGCGCCTAAGGGTAATGGGCGGGGACTGATTCCGGAGGTGGGCGGTTGTTTCCGCCAAGCAACCTTCTGGTGTGCATTAGCGTCACCTACTGAAATGGAGTGTGGACCAAGATGGATCCCTACTCTATATTCTTTTATTTAACCCAATGTTTTTTAAATACGTGTATAATGCTTTATATCCTATGTGTTGTGAATTCCATCCTACAATATCTTCCAAGGAACCCAAAGAAATGTTACCACACCTCCCGCTTTATTTATTCTATAGATTGCCTGAACTATTTCATAAACTAAATCTTGTCTTGTTTCTGATGCTACGTTTTTTTATGCTCATCAATGCACTGCTGGAGTCCGAGCACACAACTACTTTCCTTGCTTTGTTTTCCTCTATCCAGTTAACTGCCGTATAAATTGCTACCAATTCCCCGTAAAAACAGTTTATCACTGATTATTTTATTTAATACTATGTTTCTTTGTGGGATAACTGCTACAGCTCTTACCTTTAATTTTTTTTATAGTTTTTGATGCATCCGTATATATCATATCTCAATCCATTTTTCTATCTGGTAACTATTTAAATTTCTATTCTTTAGTAATTGCATGTTTTCTTTTGGGTTATCAAACATCCACGGTGGTATTGCAGGCATTGGTACTGTAGGACTAACTTTAATATTGTCAATTTTAACTTTATTACATATGTCTCCTATAATCCACCCAAAACTATTCTTTTTTTTTTTTTTTCTCTCTTTTTCTTGGCAGTTTGGTAGCACTGGACAAGTCGGATATCCTTGCTTGGATCCTTTTAAAGTTGCCCGATAAACTGCTGAGAGTTGATCTCTCCTCTTGTCCAAAGGTTTTTCATTAATTTTTACTTGTAATACTGCCACTAGGGTTGATGTAGTAGCTCCACAACATAACCTTAAAGCCTGTGACTGGATCCGGTCTATTTTCCCAAGTCATGTTTTTGAAGCAGATTGGTAAATAATGCATCCGTAATCAATAACAGATGGAATTAAAGTTATAAATATATACATATATTGTTTTCAACGTCAACCTATCAGCCCCCCAATCATTACCCCTCAAAGCCCTCATTATATTTAACACCTTTTTACTTTTTCCCCTATTTTTTTATTTTCCGGAAGGAACACTCCTGAAGGAATAAATAAAGTACTATCTAATCTAATCTAATCAAATCTATTTTGCTGATGTGGGTTGACTAGTTCATATTTTTATCAAACCATATTCCTAAATATTTAAATACTTGTACCTCTTCTATATTTTCACCTTAGAGTTTTTATTTGGAGCTTGTTTTGTACTTTTGTCTTTGTAAAATGTATGACTTTTGTCTTTCCAACAGAGAATCTTAAACCCCAAGCCGTTCCCCAGTCTTGAACATTATTTACCACTTTGTTAGTTTTTTGATTATTTCTTTTGACTCTAAATAATATACTAGTCTTTCATTAATCATTTTTTCCATTACTTTCCCCAAATTTGAGGTCAATGCTATCGGCCTATAATTTCCTGCCTCTTCCGGGTCTTACCCTGACTTGGATATTGGAATTGTTACCGCTAATTTTCCCCTCTGCCGGTCATTCTCCTTCTTCATATATCCTGTCATATCATTTCAAGACTACTTCTTTGACGATGCTACCTAAGTTTTTGATCATTTGATAACTCACCAGGTGTTTCCCCGGTGACGTATTTTTAACCTTTTTCAAAATTCGAACCATTTCATTCAAAGAAAATGTCATATCCATAGTGTTGGTAAAGCCATTATCGTTGTCTTCCATCATTTCCCCAATATTTAAACTCATCGTTTCTTCTCTCTTTTGTTTTTCTACATTTCTCAAATTATCATTACTGTGCACTTTAACACATTTTTTTTTTGCTAAAGGTTCTGCTGTTTCTTTACCCGTGACTACATCTTCTTTAATAAATGTGGCACATCATCCTCTTTACCCTTCATTCCTATCTTTACGAATCGTTATATATCCTTTTATTATAAAGTTTAATTTTGGCTTCAGCCCTGTTTCTTGAATACAAATTATATGTGGTTTAGTTTTCATATTTTTAATATATCCCTTTAATTCATGTTCGGTTGCTATCAAACTTCTGGCATTCCACCGGACAATTAACAGGGTATTGGAATGTGGTAACATGACTCAGTCACGTCTACTCTCTGTAGTACAGCTTGCACCCGGTCCCAAGATAGTTCTTTCAACAACTTTGCTGCTGCTTTGACAATTATTTTGATCTTCTCAGTCTTATTTCTAGACTGTTCTGTACAGTTTATTACGTGAGCCAGGAATACAACTAGTTTGTCCGTGGAAATTCCTGTATTTGTTGCCTCTTGTTTTTTTTTATTTCTTGAACTATTCACACTTCTGTTCTTTTCTACACTTTCTTGATTTCTCACTTTAAATGCCTCTGTGTATGTAATATTTCTTTCAACTTTGATTTGTTGTACTTCTGTTGCCTGTTTCATGATGTATGGCTTTTGATTATTTCTTTTTTCAATCTACAATTCCAATAAATAACACGTATTTTAAGATTACTGATAACTTTTTCAAAATAAAATGTAATTCCTGAATAAGATAATTGTATCGAATCCAATGGATTGTCTGGTCCTAAAACCTCTTTGTAATGTTAGTTTGATTCCCCCAAAATACGACACAGTCTAATTTGAAAAACATATGTGCCTCGTCGGCTGTAGTAAAAAAAAAAAAAGCAAACCCATGCCTCCTCGGTCTAACCTCTCACAGCCCCTTTTCTGCCGTGTCAAAGATGGATCAGAGACCACCTTGGCCCCTAACCCCCACTTCTTCTCCACTACCAAGAGAACAGTAATTAATCCGAGCTGAGTTTTTAAAAATATTCCAACATGACTTTTTACTTTCATTTTGTATCAAAGCTGAGTTGTGCTCTCTGGTTTATTTTGCAAATGAACCGACAGAACATGATCATGTACAAGACTCGCCTACCCACAATGCACTGCAGCCCAACGCTCCTGGTCGGATGTTTGTATCGGGGTTCATGGAGAGATGCGGTAAAGAGTGGTAGCCAAGACACACGGTCATACACGGTCACACTCGGCAATTATTTTGACCTGGGGAGCAGATTTAAAGGAAAAAATGTGTCTGGGGGGGCCGGAATATCTGATTTTCAGGTACAAAAAACTTCACAATGACACAAAATAAACACAACAGTTAAACCTCACACTAAAAACAAGACATTGACTTGTACGTTCAAAAGACAGAATAGAACAAGACAAGACATGCAATGCCATCTACAAAATGTTATGTAAATGTTAGTCATTACACACGCGGCTATGGTTTTGATGTATTTGTTACAGACATGTTTACGTCAAGTAACATCACATGGTTCCATTTGCACCTTTCAACAAATCTGAAAGGGAATATTAAGAAGTAAAACTTATATTTAATCCTACCTCTTCTCCGAGCACACGGTGACTGTACATACGGGTCGAAAAATGTTGACCTAATTCAGCATTTCTCAAAGTGTGGGGAATAGAGACATGACAGGTGGGGCGCGAGGAAAGGGAGGAAATTTCACTTTAATTTTTTATTTTTTTACTATGCTTTCATTTTCTATACACACTGTAAATCACTTTGCGATTCTGTCAGTGAAATCCGCCGTATAAATAAATGTAAATTACTTATTTTTCCTGTAGGCTTTAAATTTCTCGGCAGGAGCGAAAGTTTGACAGACATAGCAACAGTAACTTTTGCAGGCGGGGCTAAGAGGAACAAACTTTCGCGCGGATGGGTAGCAGGCTAATGTGCAGACCACAATTACACAAAATGGATAAATTTGCAACTCGCACCTCAAAGGTCTGCAGAGAAACAAAAATATGACGGGTCTAATCAACCAAAAAGTCAACCTAAAAGAAAATATGGCGAAGGGTATCTTGCTCTTGGATTCACGGCAGCGGAGGTGGGGGCAGAGGAGAGACCCCTGTGTGTTCTGTGTCTAAAACCGCTAGCAGCAGACAGCATGAGACCCAACAAATTAAAGAGACACCTCGAGACCTCACATGATGTCCAATAAATTGTTTTGTTGGGGCGATGGGGGTAGGTGGGCCTTGAAAACTAACCCCTTAGTCTAAAGTGGGGATGAAAGAAAAAAAAAAGTTTGAGAAGCCCTGACCTAATTGTACGGATCTCACTTTAAATGGCAAACCGATCATTTAAATGTTTTCACTTTGAATATGAAACGAGGAGTAAAATGTACAATGTACAATATTATCAATTATTTCACAATGACATGTTTTAAGGATATTGTACAGTATAATTAAATCTAAAATGAATGTGATTTTTTTTTCAGGATCATTTTATTTTTAGCCAGTAAACAACTGTTATGTACTTTTGAATCGGGTTTTCCCCTTTAAATAACAAAAATTATAGAATTTTACAATATTCATTATTATTAAATACTGTATTAAATGTGCCAACTAGTTTTACGGCATACATCATCCCCCCTTTACCCATTTGTTAAAAAGACGAAAGTTGATGCGAACGCCTACGTGCTGTCAGAAAACTAAAAGAAGAAGAATGCTTTTGTGCAATTACTGCTATCCTGGCACAAGTTATAAAACAAACAAAGTTACCAAATTTTTTTCTGAGGAGACAAAAAAAAAAGAAAAAGGGAGGGACAATCAAGGATCAACAATGGCACGACTTTCACTAGCTTGCGTGAGGTCAAAGACGAGAGATTTTAGACCAATGCTGCCTTGGATCTGTTCCTGCTAAACTAGTAAGTGACTTTCAATGCTCAAATTAGAATAATAATGCTAATTTTAGCTACTGGAAATTTGTGTGGTAGCAATAAATACCCACCAGCGCGATACTTCGCAGTTCCACACTGACCAACCACGCAACAAACTCAAAAGAACTGTACAAGGAAAAAACAATGCAGTGACTTCTAACTGCAAATATAAGGTTTGAGTAAAATATGTAGGTTGGTGTGAATGTTGTCCGTCTATCTATGTTGACCCTGCAATGAGGGGGCGACTTGTCCAGGGTGTACACCTCCTTCCGCCCGATTGTAGCTGAGATAGGCGCCAGCGCCCCCCACGTCCCCAAAACGGAATAAGCGGTAGAAAATGGATATAGGTTCCTACTGTGGAAAGTTCAGTAATACAGAATCATTGTGGCATTATCGTGTCAGTTTGACGCTATATGCGCTAGTCCTCATGGTAAATGTGGTTTTCCTTTTGGGAAAACGCCATCGCTCTGGTTCACTGGTGCGGCCAATATAAACCAAAACTGAAAGTTCTTAAGTGGGGCTTTAAGTAGAGTTTATAAATCTTGTATCTGTGCCACATATAGCCTTATTTCAGTGTCAACAGTCTCCAGCTTACTTGCTACACATGTTTTGGCTCTGCCCATCCCTGTGCAGTTATTGGACCGACATTTTTAATACTTTGTCTGTTGTTGTAATTACCTACTAGGCCTTCTTTGCCTTTATTTGTTGTTGTATCTTTATGTTAGCAATTGGGACTTTTTGAATGAAATTGTCTGTGGCTCCATGTTAACGAAGTTGCCTGTACTATTTGACTGATGCATTTTATTGATTGATTTATTATTTTTCTTTCTTTTTCGTTTTGTCTCCTCAGAAAAAAATGTGGTAACTTTGTTTGTTTTATAACTTGTGCCAGGATAGCAGTAATTGCACAAAGGCATTCTTCTTCTTTTAGTTTTCTGACAGCACGTAGGCGTTCGCATCAACTTTCGTCTTTTTAACAAATGGGTAAAGGGGGGATGATGTATGCTGTAAAACTAGTTGGCACATTTAATATTTAATAATAATGAATATTGTAAAATTCTATAATTTTTGTTATTTAAAGGGGAAAACCCGATTCAAAAGTACATAACAGTTGTTTACTGGCTAAAAATAAAATGATCCTGAAAGTGATCACATTCATTTTAGATTTAATTATACTGTACAATGTCCTTAAAACATGTCATTGTGAAATAATTGATAATATTGTACATTGTACATTTTACTCCTCGTTTCATATTCAAAGTGAAAACATTTAAATGATCGGTTTGCCATTTAAAGTGAGATCCGTACAATTAGGTCAGGGCTTCTCAAACTTTTTTTTTTTCTGTCATCCCCACTTTAGACTAAGGGGTTAGTTTTCAAGGCCCACCTACCCCCATCGCCCCAACAAAACAATTTATTGGACATCATGTGAGGTCTCGAGGTGTCTCTTTAATTTGTTGGGTCTCATGCTGTCTGCTGCTAGCGGTTTTAGACAAAGAACACACAGGGGTCTCTCCTCTGCCCCCACCTCCGCTGCTGTGAATCCAAGAGCAAGATACCCTTCGCCATATTTTCTTTTAGGTTGACTTTTTGGTTGATTAGACCCGTCATATTTTTGTTTCTCTGCAGACCTTTGAGGTGCGAGTTGCAAATTTATCCATTTTGTGTAATTGTGGTCCGCACATTAGCCTGCTACCCATCCGCCTGCAAAAGTTACTGTTGCTATGTCTGTCAAACTTTCGCTCCTGCCGAGAAATTTAAAGCCTACAGGAAAAATAAGTAATTTACATTTATTTATACGGCGGATTTCACAGACAGAATCGCAAAGTGATTTACAGTGTGTATAGAAAATGAAAGCATAGTAAAAAAAAAAAAAAAATTAAAGTGAAATTTCCTCCCTTTCCTCGCGCCCCACCTGTCATGTCTCTATTCCCCACACTTTGAGAAATGCTGAATTAGGTCAACATTTTTCGACCCGTATGTACAGTCACCGTGTGCTCGGAGAAGAGGTAGGATTAAATATAAGTTTTACTTCTTAATATTCCTTTTCAGATTTGTTGAAAGGTGCAAATGGAACCATGTGATGTTACTTGACGTAAACATGTCTGTAACAAATACATCAAAACCATAGCCGCGTGTGTAATGACTAACATTTACATAACATTTTGTAGATGGCATTGCATGTCTTGTCTTGTTCTATTCTGTCTTTTGAACGTACAAGTCAATGTCTTGTTTTTAGTGTGAGGTTTAACTGTTGTGTTTATTTTGTGTCATTGTGAAGTTTTTTGTACCTGAAAATCAGATATCCCGGCCCCCCAGACACATTTTTTTCCTCTAAATCTGCTCCCCAGGTCAAAATAATTGCCGAGTGTGACCGTGTGTGACCGTGTGTCTTGGCTACCACTCTTTACCGCATCTCTCCATGAACCCCGATACAAACATCCGACCAGGAGCGTTGGGCTGCAGTGCATTGTGGGTAGGCGAGTCTTGTACATGATCATGTTCTGTCGGTTCATTTGCAAAATAAACCAGAGAGCACAACTCAGCTTTGATACAAAATGAAAGTAAAAAGTCATGTTGGAATATTTTAAAAAACTCAGCTCGGATTAATTACTGTTCTCTTGGTAGTGGAGAAGAAGTGGGGGTTAGGGGCCAAGGTGGTCTCTGATCCATCTTTGACACGAAAGAAAAAAAGGGCTGTGAGAGGTTAGACCGAGGAGGCATGGGTTTGCTTTTTTTTTTTTTACTACAGCCGACGAGGCACATATGTTTTTCAAATTAGACTGTGTCGTATTTTGGGGGAATCAAACAAACATTACAAAGAGGTTTTAGGACCAGACAATCCATTGGATTCGATACAATTATCTTATTCAGGAATTACATTTTATTTTGAAAAAGTTATCAGTAATCTTGAAATACGTGTTATTTATTGGAATTGTAGATTGAAAAAAGAAATAATCAAAAGCCATACATCATGAAACAGGCAACAGAAGTACAACAAATCAAAGTTGAAAGAAATATTACATACGCAGAGGCATTTAAAGTGAGAAATCAAGAAAGTGTAGAAAAGAACAGAAGTGTGAATAGTTCAAGAAATAAAAAAAAACAAGAGGCAACAAATACAGGAATTTCCACGGACAAACTAGTTGTATTCCTGGCTTACGTAATAAACTGTACAGAACAGGCTGGAAATAAGACTCGGACTTGGAGGTGCTGATTCTCATTCCGGTCGCTTCACACTCGGCTGCGAACCGATCCAGTGAGAGCTGAAGATCCCGGCCAGATGGAGCCATCAGGACTACATCATCTGCAAAAAGCAGAGACCTAATCCCGTGGCCACCAAACCGGAACCCCTCAACGCCTTGACTGCGCCTAGAAATTCTGTCCATAAAAGTTATGAACAGAATCGGTGACAAAGGACAGCCTTGGCGGAGTCCAACCTTCACTGGAAACGTGTCCGACTTACTGCCAGCAATGCGGACCAAGCTCTGACACTGATCATACAGGGAGCGGACTGCCACAATAAGACATTCCGATACCCCATACTCTCTGAGCACTCCCTACAGGACTTCCCGAGGGACACGGTCGAATGCCTTCTCCAAGTCCACAAAGCACATGTAGACTAGTTGGGCAAACTCCCAGCAGAACCTTTAGCAAAAAAAAAATGTGTTAAAGTGCACAGTAATGATAATTTGAGAAATGCAGAAAAACAAAAGAGAGAAGAAACGATGAGTTTAAATATTGGGGAAATGATGGAAGACAACGATAATAGCTTTACCAACACTATGGATATGACATTTTCTTTGAATGAAATGGTTCGAATTTTGAAAAAGGTTAAAAATACGTCACCGGGGAAACACCTGGTGAGTTATCAAATGATCAAAAACTTAGGTAGCATCGTCAAAGAAGTGGTCTTGAAATGATATGACAGGATATATGAAGAAGGAGAATGACCGGCAGAGGGGAAAATTAGCGGTAATAATTCCAATATCCAAGTCAGGGTAAGACCCGGAAGAGGCAGCAAATTATAGGACGATAGCATTGACCTCAAATTTGGGGAAAGTAATGGAAAAAATGATTAATGAAAGACTAGTATATTATTTAGAGTCAAAAGAAATAATCAAAAAACTAACAAAGTGGTAAATAATGTTCAAGACTGGGGAACGGCTTGGGGTTTAAGATTCTCTGTTGGAAAGACAAAAGTCATACATTTTACAAAGACAAAAGTACAAAACAAGCTCCAAATAAAAACTCTACGGTGAAAATATAGAAGAGGTACAAGTATTTAAATATTTAGGAATATGGTTTGATAAAAATATGAACTAGTCAACCCACATCAGCAAAATAGATTTGATTAGATTAGATTAGATAGTACTTTATTTATTCCTTCAGGAGTGTTCCATCCATCATCCATCCATCATCTTCCGCTTATCCGAGGTCGGGTCGCGGGGGCAACAGCCTAAGCAGGGAAACCCAGACTTCCCTCTCCCCAGCCACTTCGTCTAGCTCTTCCCGGGGGATCCCGAGGCGTTCCCAGGCCAGCCGGGAGACATAGTCTTCCCAACGTGTCCTGGGTCTTCCCCGTGGCCTCCTACCGGTTGGACGTGCCCTAAACACCTCCCTAGGGAGGCGTTCGGGTGGCATCCTGACCAGATGCCCGAACCACCTCATCTGGCTCCTCTCGATGTGGAGGAGCAGCGGCTTTACTTTGAGTTCCTCCCGGATGGCAGAGCTTCTCACCCTATCTCTAAGGGAGAGCCCCGCCACACGGCGGAGGAAACTCATTTCGGCCGCTTGTACCCGTGATCTTATCCTTTCGGTCATGACCCAAAGCTCATGACCATAGGTGAGGATGGGAACGTAGATCGACCGGTAAATTGAGAGCTTTGCCTTCCGGCTCAGCTCCTTCTTCACCACAACGGATCGGTACAACGTCCGCATTACTGAAGACGCCGCACCGATCCGCCTGTCGATCTCACGATCCACTCTTCCCTCACTCGTGAACAAGACTCCTAGGTACTTGAACTCCTCCACTTGGGGCAGGGGCTCCTCCCCAACCCGGAGATGGCACTCCACCCTTTTCCGGGCGAGAACCATGGACTCGGATTTGGAGGTGCTGATTCTCATTCCGGTCGCTTCACACTCGGCTGTGAACCGATCCAGCGAGAGCTGAAGATCCCGGTCAGATGAAGCCATCAGGACCACATCATCTGCAAAAAGCAGAGACCTAATCCTGCGGTTACCAAACCGGAACCCCTCAACGCCTTGACTGCGCCTAGAAATTCTGTCCATAAAAGTTATGAACAGAATCGGTGACAAAGGACAGCCTTGGCGGAGTCCAACCCTCACTGGAAATGTGTTCGACTTACTGCCGGCAATGCGAACCAAGCTCTGGCACTGATCGTACAGGGAACGGACCGCCACAATAAGACAGTCCGATACCCCATAGTCTCTGAGCACTCCCCACAGGACTTCCCGAGGGACACGGTCGAATGCCTTCTCCAAGTCCACAAAGCACATGTAGACTGGTTGGGCAAACTCCCATGCACCCTCAAGAACCCTGCCGAGAGTATAGAGCTGGTCCACAGTTCCACGACCAGGACGAAAACCACACTGTTCCTCCTGAATCCGAGGTTCGACTATCCGACGTAGCCTCCTCTCCAGTACACCTGAATAAACCTTACCGGGAAGGCTGAGGAGTGTGATCCCACGATAGTTGGAACACACCCTCCGGTCCCCCTTCTTAAAGAGAGGAACCACCACCCCGGTCTGCCAATCCAGAGGTACCGCCCCCGATGTCCACGCGATGCTGCAAAGTCTTGTCAACCAAGACAGCCCCACAGCATCCAGAGCCTTAAGGAACTCCGGGCGGATCTCGTCCACCCCTGGGGCCTTGCCACCGAGGAGCTTTTTAACTACCTCAGGGACCTCAGCCCCAGAAATAGGAGAGTCCACCACAGATTCCCCAGGCACTGCTTCCTCATAGGAAGACGTGTTGGTGGGATTGAGGAGGTTTTCGAAGTATTCCTTCCACCTATCCACAACATCCGCAGTCGAGGTCAGCAGAACACCATCCGCACCATACACGGTGTTGATAGTGCACTGCTTCCCCTTCCTGAGGCGGCGGACGGTGGTCCAGAATCGCTTCGAAGCCGTCCGGAAGTCGTTTTCCATGGCTTCCCCGAACTCTTCCCATGTCCGAGTTTTTGCCTCCGCGACCGCTGAAGCTGCACACCGCTTGGCCTGTCGGTACCTGTCCACTGCCTCCGGAGTCCTATGAGCCAAAAGGACCCGATAGGACTCCTTCTTCAGCTTGACGGCATCCCTCACCGCTGGTGTCCACCAAGGGGTTTTAGGATTGCCGCCCCGACAGGCACCAACTACCTTGCGGCCACAGCTCCGATCTGCCGCCTCGACAATAGAGGTGCGGAACATGGTCCACTCGGACTCAATGTCCAGCACCTCCCTCGTTACATGTTCAAAGTTCTTCCGGAGGTGGGAATTGAAACTTTGTCTGACAGGAGACTCTGCCAGACGTTCCCAGCAGACCCTCACAATGCGTTTGGGCCTCCCAGGTCTGTCCGGCATCCTCCCCCACCATCGCAGCCAACTCACCACCAGGTGGTGATCGGTAGAAAGCTCCGCCCCTCTCTTCACCCGAGTGTCCAAAACATGAGGCCGCAAATCCGATGACACAGCTACAAAGTCGATCATGGAACTGCGGCCTAGGGTGTCCTGGTGCCAAGTGCACATATGGACACCCTTATGTTTGAACATGGTGTTTGTTATCGACAAACTGTGACGAGCACAAAAGTCCAATAACAAAACACCACTCGGGTTCAGATCCGGGCGGCCATTCTTCCCAATCACGCCTCTCCAGGTTTCACTGTCGTTGCCAACGTGAGCGTTGAAGTCTCCCAGTAGGACAAGGGAATCACCCGGGGGAGCACTTTCCAGTACTCCCTCGAGTGTTCCCAAAAAGGGTGGGTACTCTGAACTGCTGTTTGGTGCATAAGCACAAACAACAGTCAGGACCCGTCCCCCCACCCGAAGGCGGAGGGAGGCTACCCTTTCGTCCACCGGGTTGAACTCCAACGTACAGGCTTTGAGCCGGGGGGAAACAAGAATTGCCACCCCAGCCCGTCGCCTCTCACTGCCGGCAACGCCAGAGTGGAAGAGGGTCCAATCCCTCTCGAGAGAAGTGGTTCCAGAGCCCTTGCTGTGCGTCGAAGTGAGTCCAACTATATCCAGCCGGAATTTCTCGACTTCGCGCACTAGCTCAGGCTCCTTCCCCCCCAGTGACGTGACGTTCCACGTCCCAAGAACTAGCTTCTGTAGCCGAGGATCGGACCGCCAAGTGCCCTGCCTTCGGCTGTCGCCCAGCTCACAATGCACCCGACCTCTATGGCCCCTGCTATGGGTGGTGAGCCCATTGGAGGGGTGACCCACGTTGCCTCTTCGGGCTGTGCCCGGCCGGGCCCCATGGGAACAGGCCCGGCCACCAGGCGCTCGCCATCGTGCCCCACCTCTGGGCCTGGCTCCAGAGGGGGGCCCCGGTGACCCGCGTCCGGGCGAGGGAAATCTGGGTCCATGGTTTTTCATCTTCATAAAGGTCTTCGAGCTGCTCTTTGTCTGATCCCTCACCTAGAACCTGTTTGCCTTGGGAGACCCTACCATAGCTCCTAGGATCATTGGGACACGCAAACTCCTCTACCACGATAAGGTTGCAGCTCAGGAGTGTTCCTTCAGGAAAATTAAAAATAGGGGAAAAAGTAAAAAGGTGTTAAATATAATGAGGGCTTTGAGGGGTAATGATTGGGGGGTGATAGGTTGACGTTGAAAACAATATATGTATATATATCACTTTAATTCCATCTGTTATTGATTACGGATGCATTATTTACCAATCTGCTTCAAAAACATGACTTGGGAAAATAGACCGGATCCAGTCACAGGCTTTAAGGTTATGTTGTGGAGCTACTACATCAACCCTAGTGGCAGTATTACAAGTAAAAATGAACGAAAAACCTTTGGACAAGAGGAGAGATCAACTCTCAGCAGTTTATCGGGCAACTTTAAAAGGATCCAAGCAAGGATATCCGACTTGTCCAGTGCTACCAAACTGCCAAGAAAAAGAGAAAAAAAAAAAAGAATAGTTTTGGGTGGATTATAGGAGACATATGTAATAAAGTTAAAATTGACAATATTAAAGTTAGTCCTACAGTACCAATGCCTGCAATACCACCGCGAATGTTTGATAACCCAAAAGAAAACATGCAATTACTAAAGAATAGAAATTTAAATAGTTACCAGATAGAAAAATGGATTGAGATATGATATATACGGATGCATCAAAAACTATAAAAAAAATTAAAGGTAAGAGCTGTAGCAGTTATCCCACAAGGAAACATAGTATTAAATAAAATAATCAGTGATAAACTGTTTTTACTGGGAATTGGTAGCAATTTATACGGCAGTTAACTGGATAGAGGAAAACAAAGCAAGGAAAGTAGTTGTGTGCTCGGACTCAAGCAGTGCATTGATGAGCATAAAAAAACGTAGCATCAGAAACAAGACAAGATTTAGTTTATGAAATAGTTCAGGCAATCTATAGAATAAATAAAGCGGGAGGTGTGGTAACATTTCTTTGGGTTCCTTGGAAGATATAGTAGGATGGAATTCACAACACATAGGATATAAAGCATTATACACGTATTTAAAAAAAATATTGTGTTAAATAAAACAATATAGAGTAGGGATCCATCTTGGTCCACACTCCATTTCAGTAGGTGACGCTAATGCACACCAGAAGGTTGCTTGCCGGAAACAACCGCCCACCTCCGGAATCAGTCCCCGCCCATTCCCCTTAGGTGCGAAATTCATTTGAGCGGAAGACAGAGGAGTGAGAGGAGTTCTTTAAAACCGCGGAGAATCTTAAAAAGCTTACAGAAAGCAAGAAAAACTTGCGGCGGGGGCATGTCGGACATTCGCCGTTGTTTTCGATGATATTGTCCCGGACCAAGGTTTCGATGTCTGGGTTCTTTGGCGCAATCAAGCCTTCTCCTCTGCCTGGAATGGCCGACTCTCTTCGACGGCCATTGACGGACCCGTCAGCGTTAAGGGAGACCAGTGAGCCGGAGATGTAAACGGAAAATCTGTAAGTAAATATATGTATATATGTATTGTATACCGCATGTTTTTTTCTTGTAAAATGAGAATCATTTGACTCACCAGACTGCGTTTGTGTTAAAACGATCGCGTTAGGATCTTACGGCAATTCCTCTATGAAACAAAATAATGAATAAACATAGTATTAAATCATTCGAAGGTTTAAACACACCTCGATAATCATCTTCCAACTTTGTAAGATCGTTTAAACAAAGGTCTTCGTCTTTCACTTCGTCGTCATCGGCTGGTAAAAAAAAAAAGTATTACAACGTCGTACACGTGCAATGCTTTTAACGTTTAAATGCTTAAACGGAGTTAAACCATTGTCTAATAACATGGTAAAGCAGAGGTAATTGTGTGTGTGTGTGTGTGTGTGTGTGTGTGTGTGTGCGTGTGCACATCTTCCTACGTAACATTCCCAGCCATCAATACATCGAAGCAGGGTCAAACATATGGTTAACCTTAACCTAATTAGTTCCTCCCAATCATTTAAATATGTTTTCGGGAAGTCTGGAAGTTGTTTCAAACGATCGTAAACATTTAAACTGTCAAATGGATGGTCACATGCTGCTCATATGACATTCTCAATCTTCCTTAAAAACTGACCTCAACCTGAACCCTCCTTTGTTCCCTCTTCAGGTCTTAACTCCACCCTCTTCCTGGTTTAACCCCTCCCACTTCAGGTCTTAACCCCACCCTCTTCCTGGTTTAACCACTCCCACCTCAGGTCTTAACTCCGTCCTCTTTCTGGTTAAAACTCCACCCTCTTCCTGGTTTAACCACTCCCACCGCAGGTCTTAACTCCACCCTCTTCCGGGGTAAGCCACACCCACTTGACCTTGACATTTGACCCTGACCTTCAAACTTGACCTTTGACCTCGACCTTTGACCTTGACCCCTCATAAATCATTGACCTTTGACCCCCATAAATCATTTTTGACTAAAGGTATCCCCTTAAATTCTCTCATAGGTGAGAATAGGAAAGTAGATCGACGCGTAAATTGAAAGCTTTGGCTTCTGGCTCCGCTCCTTCTTCACCACAACGGATCGATACAGCGTACGCATGACTGAAGATGCCGCGCCATGTTCCAGGGACAAAATACTGAAACATGGATAAGTATAACGGAGGCCAGCCAATGTACATTGGTAAACCATTGATAGTTTGGGATTTCAACTCTGGGGATAACACAAAGCAGGGACTGAACCACGCTGGTTACATTAGAGATAGTATTTAAAAAATGTGCTTCTTCTTGATGCACTTCAATGTAACTTTGTTACACATGTTACAAATAAACTATGCTACCTTTACTAATAAAACATTGTTCTACGTCATACTTAGAAAAAGGGAGGTTTTTTGGGTTGGTGCACTAATTGTAGGCGTATCTTGTGTTTTTATGTTGATTTAATAAAAAAATAAAAATAAAAAATATATAAAAATTATAATAATAATAACAAAAATAAATTATCCTGCGACCCGGTATCAATCGAGCCGCGGCCCGGTACCGCTGCTAGACCACTGCTCTACATGAAGGCATTGGTTTTAATCCCACTCCTGAGATCATCCTTTATGTAAATTTCCCTCAAGACAAAGAGTGTTTCAAACAGTGATGTATACTGTATTTACTCAACCACAGGAAGTACAAAACATATTTTATCAAAGTAAGGTTTCAATTTGAGTGGAGGTCATTTGTGTAATTGCACCAAGCTAAAGTAGTCACACGTCGCATGTTATAGATATCAGTGGTGTGCCGTCAGGGCTAGCAAAACCTTCTCTGCTGGCCTAACATAACCAGAAATCATAATCATAACTAAAGATAGAAGTATTTTTTTTATTTACTTTCCCTAAATATCTAAAAGTATTCATGGTCTCTTCATGTCATATTATGCTCCTTCCAATGCTCTTGTTTTTAGTTTCGATTTTGTATCCACTCAAAAATCAGCTAGCTTATGTTGCAATGCTGTACAAAATCAGCCCGGAGCGTTCAGAATCAACAATGCAGGCGTCTGTGCACTATCAGTGAACGAACACATAGAGGGGATAGACAACTGCGATAGCTAATCAGATCACGAGTTGTTGTCAGTAAGGCCTTCTAGCCGGTCTAACGCTGAGACCGGATACTCACATGGGAGTCCCAAGTGAGTATCCAATCACAAGATGGGAAAACATGAAGTGGCACTGGAACCATACGAGCCATAGAAAGTCTCAAAAAACTCACAGGTACAATGACCACAAAAATAAAGCTAAGCAATGCAGGTTTAGCGGGCGGTTCGCGCTCCCACGAAGGAAATACATTTTTGGCAGGCAATCACATTTTGGCACAACACCGGCGGTGAAATGGTTTGTTCGCCACTTTCACACGAATCAACCGACTACCGACTGGCTTATACAACGTTGGATGGGTGCTACAAATTGTGAGTCTTCATGTTTCATTTGTTTTATATAATTATTTAATTATGACAGTACCACGTAAGATATGTTTTAATTGCTGAAGCGTGTTTTTTGAATATTAAATGTGCCGAAAAATAGACCGTTTTTTACACTGTTTAGGGTTCAATGCACAGTAGTGTGCAAGTGTGTTTACATATAGTATCTCCAGCCGTGTCCATGTGGTAATATGAATTACGGTATTTTGAGAGATGAAGTCGGACAAAGTAGGACATCACTGAAGGCGTAGGTGAGAAACGCACGGCCCGACACTGATAGATATAGATAATAAAATATTGGAGACAGGTCTACAGGATGGTCAGGAAGAGTGTGTGTGTGTGTGTGTGTGTGTGTGTGTGTGTGTATGTGCATGCATGGACGGAAGTGATTACAGTATAAGGGCCGTGCATTCACCTGTGTCAGTGGGGAAGGAAAAGACAGTTAGGGCTGGGTAGCCCTACATTTGTTTACCACAACACAATTGGTCGCTACACTACGTCATATTATGCCTATTACAATTTACAGTCTTATGATTCCAGCTAGTTGAGAGTTTTATTAAATCCAACACAAAACATATTCTCGAGGTCGGCGTCTCTGTTCCTGTTCCTACCCTGTTAGCGAACAGCAAGAAGAGAAAGCTGCAACAATAGACACACTGGCATCAGGCAGCTTAAATTGCATCTATTTAAGTTTTCTCAAGTGGACTGTAAGACCATGCTTATGTACATTTTGTTGACATCCAGTCTTTGTTGAACAACCCAAGTCCTGGTACAGCAAAGTCTTTTTAGTACAGCAAAGTAAACGGTTGGGATGATGTTAATATCCACGGCCAACAGTTTTTGTCACTTAAAATATGAGTGCTAATAAGGTACTTTTTATGAAAGATGTTGGTATGTGTATGTAATATTGTTAACCTTTTCATTATCACTAGGCAACGTGAAACAACATACAGCAAGTAAAACATGCAGTCACTTCCTCCCATCCATCCATCTTTTTCTATCGCTTATTCCCTTTGGGGTTGCGGGGGGCGCTGGTGCCTATCTCTGCTACGATCGGGTGGAAGGCGGCGTACACCCTGGACAAGTCGCCACCTCATCGCAGGGCCAACACAGATAGACAGACAACATTCACACTCACATTCACACACTAGGGCCAATTTAGTGTTGCCAATCAACCTATCCCCAGGTGCATGTCTTTGGAAGTGGGAGGAAGCCGCAGCCACGGGGAGAACATGCTAACTCCACACAGGACCTTCGTATTGTGAGGCAGACGCACTAACCTCTCTTACACCGTGCTGCCTGCAGTCACTTCCTGTTTAGTGCAAAGTAAGTTTCAAAATAAAAGCACGGATTTTCCCACAGCAACTAACAAAATGTACTTTTATTCTAAATTGTTAGAAAGAAGAAATAATTGTGGCTCTTTGAACACTATATTGCCATTGTAGTCAAGACATAATAATGAACAATAAAAAACTAAATTAGCGCAGCACCTTTGTTAGACAAGAGTATAAACATTTAGTATGTATAGAGAGAAATTTAAAAATGTAGAAATGCTGCAAGTTGAAAAGGCTACATTTCCTTCCACACCCATTCAAATTTATGGCCTCCCAATAAAATATTTTATACTATTACAACATATATAATTCCTATCTGTGTAATCTAGACATGCTGCTAATATTACCAGGCAAGCAGAGTGTTTGAGGAAACAGACACAAAGTGTGGCTGCAAAGCTGATAACAGCATTTTATATCAAACTAAAAAAAGCACTGAGTGCACCATCTCTCAATAGTAAAAAAAAATATCTTAAAAAGATTCTGAAAGATCACCCACGAATCTAATAATTTGTTCCTTATCCCATTTCTGAGATTTCCTGAAAGCTTAAGCAGAATCTGCCCGTAACTTTTTGATTTTACAGTATCTACAGCAGAATTAAAGAAACAAAGTCAACCCTCTTGTCAGTCATCCACTCTCTTTGCCTCTGTGGGTGGGATGGATGCAGCTAGCATACACACACACTGAGAAGTTGAGGCTCATAACATAAATGTAAGGTATTTCTTGCTTGCTCTCAATAAAGGCGGACGCTTCCCTTCCCTTTCCCCAGCTTTTGTTGGGGACGGCGTGGCGAAGTTGGTAGAGTGGCTGTGCCAGCAATCTGAGGGTTACTGGTTCAATCCCCAACTTCTACCATCCCAGTCACGTCCGTTGTGTCCCTGGGCAAGACGCTTCACCCTTGCTCCTGATGGGTCCTGGTGAGCGCCTTGCATGGCAGCTCCCACTATCAGTGTGTGAATGTGTGTGCGACAGGGGCGTCGCCAGACATATTTCACTGGGGCACGTGCCCCACTGTTGATCTGCAGTGCCCCAGTAAAAATTTCACCCAAAAAAAAAAAAACGCTTCAGTTTCAAGTCCACATAACATAGACAACAGCGCACATACTACTTAGTACGGTAATTGATTGCTACTGTATTCACTCCACGAAACAATGAGCACATGGCTAATTAATATGGTAATTTATTTACGTGTGGATCGAGATTTCGGTTGAGAGAGAGAGAGAGAGACAGAGAGAGAGAGAGAGAGAGAGAGAGGATGAGAGTCACTGCGTGAGGTAGGTAACGTTAGCCAACAACAATTTGTTAATTATATTATTTTGATTTGGATTTGACTCAAACTGTAACTCTTAGATGGATATCAGAAAGTTATTCGCCCGCAGCAGGGAAGAAGCAGCAGGAATGAGATATGTAAGTGAAGTCCTACCTTGCTAGGCAACATCATTGTCTTAAGTTTATGCTAAGTTAGCTAACGTTATTCCTTGTATCAAGACAAACATATTCATTTGCTGTACGAGCTGTTGGGGGAATTTCCAATCAACATGAAACATAATGTTGGTTATTGTCTGCTGTTTCTGCTCAGGACCTCTGCATCAATGATGATTTGGAGTAAGCATGTGTGAGTTGAGTGCTTCTCAAATGGGTTATCTTCAGGAAGAAAAACATTTTTCCATATCATCAAGTCGTGAGCCAAATTTTTAAATCATTCAAGTTTATTTCACAGAAAAATAGCACAGCAGACTTGTCTTGTTAATCGGTGTGACTTTGACTAAAATAATCTTGTTTTGTCACCAGAAAAATGGCTACAGCTAAAGCATCTGGTTTTGTTTCCAGAAAAAAATAGTAACATTTCTGTATTTGTTTTCAGAAAGATGGCTGAAAATATCGGGTTTTGTTGCCCCATTTAGATTTAAAAAAATAAATATTTCCATGTCTGTCCTGAGTCCTCCTCCAACTTGTTAGTCGGTTTGCCTTTTGCTAAAATACTCACTAATAGTCACTAGAAAAATGGCTAAAAATATCTGGTTTTGTTGCCACAATTTGATTTTTTTCTCCCTTAACTTTTTTTTTTCATGCACACATCTGACTGCAACTCACTGAAAATGACACACGATCCACTTTTATGTCACGACCCACCAGTTGGGAACCACTGGTCAACTGTATAACAGTTACTGTAATATTTCCATGTCTGTCCAGAGTGATTGACCACTTTGCAAAAATGAAAACGAGACGTTACAGTTTACTTCTCAGAAAATGATTCCCTGAACAGACACACAACAGTTGTTCATTTATTCTACTACTATGGCTTTATTGTTTTGTGTATATTTTATAGTTTTGTGTATCTGAAATAGGATTAGCCACATTGCCATGAATGGAAATTAAATAATATAAAAGAACCCAGAGATGTAGGGGTGCTTTATTTTTTGTTTTACTTTTGTAGATGTTAAATTTGCAGATGATTACTGCAATATATATTTCAAAAAGATCCATTGCTCTTCCTTTTTGCTTTTACCAGTAGCAGTTTAGAAGTCTGGAGTAAAAAAGTGCACAAGTAGGTCAAATGCATTAGTTAATTTCAGGTGGTTAATCAAAGATCCATATAACATAATCTGATATGATTTTCATAGTTTAAAGCACTATTTATGTATTTTTTATGATAAATAAGTGCTAAAAATGTTTTTGCTTGCGCGCTTTGCACGCTCACATGAATTATTTGTGCCCCAGGTGTGCCCCAGTACAGTATTAGGTCTAGTGACGCCCCTGGTGTGCGAATGTGGAAATACTGTCAAAGCGCTTTAGGCTCCTGAAAAAGGGGTAGAAAAGCGCTATACAAGTACAGCCCATTTACCATTTACTTTGTCTCGTCTTAAACTTTTTTTGAGTCTCTCCCCGAACTGTTTTCTAAATCTTAAACATGGAATTGATAAACTAGTCTCTAACACATCTGACAATTTTTTTCTTGACGAGAAGTTCAGGTTCGAGGTAACCTGTCTGTCTTGATGGAACGTTTGCTGCTGAATACACGATGGACGTTTGGGAGAAGAATATGGTCAAGTACCAGGCGATTCTTTCTGTTGAAGACATCAAAACTATCTACCTATTAGGAACTATGATAACGGTATCAGTTTATGAGATTATCAACAAAGTCGGAAGACGTCGGCAGCTGTTCAAAGTATCTAGAAACTACCAGTCATGATTGATGGATAGGCAGGGCTGTGTGTGCTATGTCTGTGGCCATTTCTGAACTAAATTGCAAACTGGATAACATCGCGAAGAAGCTTTAAGTTCTGCAAGGCAAAATTATGATCAATTTGAGGGACAGGAACAGACACAGGGTAGACAAGCATTGAAATGTATCTACTCGCCCTAACACAAACATCCTAATCTATGGCACATTGACACAGAGCTGGGCAGTTTCCTGCTGCAGCAGAGGTCGGCTGCCTGAGCTGTAACAACACCAAACCCCTATTGTAAGTCCCAAGTTGTTTGTCGTAATCTTTACTTACTGTGCTTAAGATTGGTGAAGTCTTTTTTTCCTAGTCCCACACTGCGCTCCGTACAGGAGCACTATTTTGGTTGTGGCTTTTTTCTCCCTATTCCTGTTTTTTATTTTTTGCCCATCTTTTACAGGGAGCCGCCCACATGGCGACCCATCAGCTTCGTGTCCTGTCATACTGTATTTCTATTTCTTGAACAGGTTGACTGTAAACAAAACTTGTTGTACTTTTAAAGTTCAATGACAAATAAAGCATTTCTCTTGTAACGTAGGAGAAATTATCATAATATCTAATATCTAATCAGTTGTTCCTTATCCCATTGTTTTTTTTAACATTTACTGAACATTTCATGAAAATCAGCATAACTTTAAATTATGTTCCTAACTAACAGACAAACAAACAAAACATTGGTTATATTGTTATGACACCATGCTGAAGACATTCATATTTAGTGCAAAGATCGTTAAAGTGAGATCGCATCACATCAAATCAATGTAAACAAATCTCCAAATATGGTTTCTCTCTCCAGTCCGGAGTTTGTATAAGAGCTCTAAGAGGAGATCTAGCAGCTCTGCCATCATGAGGCATGTCATTAATGTCTTGGAAAACTACCATTTGCAAGTTTATGAATGACCCAGTCCCTCAGATAAACCACTAAGCCGCTCTCATAAAGGTGACAAAAGCGCTCCTTATTAAAGGGGGGAGTGGCAGGACTCAGTTGTTGCAAGTAGCTAACATAACACTTTTTTAGTCTATTTCTTCTTTCTTCTGTTATGCATAACAAAAATCTCTATTGCAGAGAATTCTGGCTCTCAGGAGGATATACAATGGATAAACATGCCTCTAAAGTTACAAGACATTTAGCAACAATTTTTGTGCTTTACGGTAGTTTTTACTCTTTAAAAAAAAAAATTAGAAAAAAATTGTATAATATACAAACCCCGTTTCCATATGACTTGGGAAATTGAGTTAGATGTAAATATAAACGGAATACAATGATTTGCTAATAATTTTCAACCCATATTCTGTGGAATATGCTACAAAGACAACATATTTGATGCTCAAACTGATAAACTTTTTTTTTTTTTGCAAATAATCATTCACTTTAGAATTTGATGCCAGCAACACGTGACAAAGAAGTTAGGAAAGGTGGCAATAAATACTGATAAAGTTGAGGAATGCTCATCAAACACTTATTTGGAACATCCCACAGGTGTGCAGGCAATTTGGGAACAGGTGGGTGCCATGATTGGGTATAAAAACAGCTTCCCAAAAAATGCTCAGTCTTTCACAATTTCCCAACTCATATGGAAACAGGTTTTATATATATATATATATATATATATATATATATATATAAATATATATATATACATATATACATATACACATATATATATACAGAAATATATATACATACATACATATATATATATATATATATATATATATATATATATATATATATATAAAAACATACATATACATATAAATGATAAATAAATGATAAATGGGTTGTACTTGTATAGCGCTTTTCTACCTTCAAGGTACTCAAAGCGCTTTGACACTACTTCTACATTTACCCATTCACACACACATTCACACACTGATGGAGGGAGCTGCCATGCAAGGCGCTAACTAGCACCCATCAGGAGCAAGGGTAAAGTGTCTTGCTCAGGACACAACGGACGTGACGAGGTTGGTACTAGGTGAGAATTGAACTAGGGAACCCCGGGTTGCGCACGGCCACTCTTCCACTGCGCCACCCGTCCCTAATATATACATACATATATATATATATATATATATATATATATATATATATATATATATATATATATATATATATATATATATATACACACACATATATATATACATATATATATATATATATATACATACATATACATACATATACATATATATACATACATGTAGGTGTGGGAAAAATCACAAGACTACTTCATCTCTACAGAACTGTTTCATGAGGGGTTCCCTCAATCATCAGGAGATTTTAATGGAAGCATTCACATACAATGGTTTATATAGGGCACAGAGTGGGTGGGTACAGGCAGGCGTAGGGGCGTGGTGATTGGCTCATGTGTTACCTAGGAGGTGTTTCCATCTGTGGCGGCATGTTGAAATGATTTCACTGCGCTTGTTGAGGGATGATAGATCTGGATGATGTATAATAAACAGTTTCTCTTTTAAGCATAGGTTGCATCTTTTATTGCCACTGTTGTAAGGTGTGCTGAATGCAAGAATTTGCCATGTTGTTGAATATTCAACATTATTGTCTTTGAGGTTACAAATGTGTTTGCTAAGTCTGGTTTCTAAAGGAGGCGTTGTGATTATTCCATCTGGTTTTGAACGCTCCTTCGGTTAATCCTACGTACGTGTCGGATGTGTTAATGTCCTTGCGTGTTGCCTTTGCTTGGTAAACGACTGATGTCTGTAAGCAACCTCCGTTAAGAGGGCAATCAGGTTTCTTGCAACAGTTACATTCCTTATTGGTTTCAGAGTCGTTTAGTCTGGGGGTGGGCAGTCCTTTTGCAATTGCTTTGTTGTGGTTTGAAATGATTTGTTGTATGTTATTCATACAGCTGTAGCTCAATTCAATGTTGTTCTTGTTGAATATTTTTCTTAGGGTGTTGCCTATGGGGAAGTGTTTGTCGATCAGAGTGAGGAACTTCCGGCCGATATTGGTTGAGACGTTTTTGCTGAATGGTGGATTGTACCAGATGATGTTGTTTCGTTTTCTGCTCTTTTTTGGTTGGTTTCCTGGCGTGGGTTCGTAGGTGAGGGTGAAGTTGTATCCGCTTTCATCAAGTGATTTCTGGTACGGGGGGGTTGCTTGGTCGAATTCGGCTTTGCTAAATGACAGCATCGATAGCCTTTTATTAATTCCGGTAGGTATTCTTTTCGTGGTGGTGGGTGGGTGGTTACTGTCATGGTGCACGTATTGGAGTGTTGTGTTGGGTTTCGTGAATGGTTGGTAGCTGTTATTTCTCAGGTTGAAAGTGACGTCGAGGAAGTTGACGGTTTGCTTGTTGGCTTCAATCGTGATCCGTAGGCCGTTCTCTTTGAAGATTTGGCATATGCGCTTCTTGGTATTCTCGCTGCTCCTTGGCGAGGCCCGGCACACTGCCAGTCCGTCATCACGGTAAAAACCAAGGTTCAGGTTGAGGCTAGCAAGCTGGGAGAGGAGGAAACTCCCGACGAGTTCACACGTTTCTGCTCCGTCAAAACTCCCCATAGTAACGTCAAATGTTGAATTGTTCTTTTTTTGCCATGGCGTACCGTTGCGGATGAGTATGGAGTTCTTTGCGTCGATGATGATGTTTCTTTCGTTGCCTGTGATTGAGTCGTAGTCCGAGGCGAAGTCTAGTGCTTGGGTCAGTAGGTCTTGCGTGATGGAAGGGTAAAATTCTTCGATGTCGAAGGAAATAAAGTTGTGTTGTTGTTTGTCTTGGATGTTGTTAAACCATTTGATTACACCCTGGACAAGTCGCCACCTCATCACAGGGCCAACACAGATAGACGGACAACATTCACACTCACAATCACACACTAGGGCCAATTTTTTTAGTGTTGCCAATCAACCTATCCCCAGATGAATGTCTTTGGAGGTGGGAGGAAGCCGGAGTACCCGGAGAGAACCCACGCAGCCACGGGGAGAACATGCAAACTCAACACAGAAAGATCCAGAGCCCGGGATTGAACCTATGACTACTCAGGACCTTCGTATTGTGAGGCAGACGCACCAACCCCTCTATATATATATATATATATATATATATATATACGTATATATATATATATATATATATATATATATACGTATATATATATATATACGTATATATATATATACATATATATACGTATATATATATATATATATATATATATTATATACGTATATATATATATATATATATATATATATATATATATATATTTATACGTATATATATATATATATATATATTTATACGTATATATATATATATATATATATATATATATATATATACGTATATATATATATATATATATATATATATATATATACACACACACACACACAGTGGGGCAAAAAAGTATTTAGTCAGCCACCGATTGTGCAAGTTCTCCCACTCAAAATGATGACAGAGGTCTGTAATTTTCATCATAAGTACACTTCAACTGTGAGAGCCAGGATGGGGAAAAAATCCAGGAATTCACATTGTAGGAATTTTAAATAATTTATTTGTAAATTATGGTAGGAAAACAAGTATTTGGTCAACCATTCAAAGCTCTCACTGATGGAAGGTGGTTTTGGCTCAAAATCTCACGATACATGGCCCCATTCATTCTTTCCTTAACACGGATCATTCTTCCCGTCCCCTTAGCAGAAAAACAGCCCCAAAGCAAGATGTTTCCACCCCCATTCCTCACAGTAGGTATGGTATTCTTGGGATGCAACTCAGAATTCTTCTTCCGCCAAACAGGACGAGTTGAGTTTATACCAAAATGGATACATGGATGATACAGCAGAGGATTGGGAGAACGTCATGTGGTCAGATAATATATAAAATAGAACTTGGGGGTGGAAACATCATGCTTTGGGGCTGTTTTTCTGCTAAGGGGACAGGACGATTGATCCGAGTTAAGGAAAGAATGAATGGGGCCATGTATCGTGAGATTTTGAGCCAAGACCTCCTTCCATCAGTGAGACCTTTGAATGATTTACCAAATACTTATTTTCCTACCATAATTTACAAATAAATTCTTTAAAATTCCTACAATGTGAATTCCTGGATTTTTTTCCCATTCTGTCTCTCACAGTTGAAGTGTACCTATGATGAAAATTACAGACCTCTGTCATCATTTTAAGTGGGAGAACTTGCACAATCGGTGGCTGACTAAATACTTTTTTGACCCACTGTACACGTATATGTATATAAGTAAATATATATATGTATATACCTATATATATATATATATATATATATATATATATACGTATACATATACATACATACACACACACATATATATATTTATGTGTATTTATATACACACATACATATATATACACATATATATATATATATATATATATATATATATATATACACATATATATATAAAAGACGGATGTTAAAATATTACTAAAATCATTGATGTTACGGTAATAAAGATTTTTAATAGTGGGACTGATTATTTCCATTTCCCATACATTTTTGTGTAGTGGACCACAATCAGTGTATAACTCTTAAACCTACGTTCATATAGTTCTACTGAAATATTTAATGTTGTATTCATATTGCAAACGTGAAATCAGATTCTAACTTGACACATTAGTTTTGTTTCCAAGCCATAAAGAGCCATTACGATAATTGTGAGATTACCACAATGAATTCTCCGCTGTTTTTTTCGCAGTGCTTGTGCTTTCATCAACTGTGCTCTGATCTGACTGACAGACGACGGGGGCGACCTCAAATCCTTGTTAAGTGCTGGAGCGAGACCAGGGTTCGGGAGAGTGATGGAGGATTTAATGCTGCACATTGGCATGGTCAGTTTAGACATGATGGATACCGATCGCACCACAGTGTTCTGTCCCACATGCTCAGAAAGTCAACACGGGTAAAACTACTTGAATAACACAAAGGTATTTGTATGGAACAAAGTAGAATCTTTAAAAAAAAAAAAAAAAAACCTTGGAAAAGCACCTCTCGACATGAAATAAATTTAGCATTTTAACCTTTACACTTAATTAAACCATTATAGTAATGCTGATTGAGGTTGAACCAATCAGTGGCCATGGTACTGAACAGCGCACTTTGATTGGTTTGGTCCATTCTAGTGGTCAATACTACTGTTGTATTAATATTGGGGGGTGAGGGGGCAAGTCCAACACAAATAGACAACATTCACACACTAGAGCCAATTTGGTGTTGCTAATCAACTTATTCCCCTCTTTGATTATTAAAAATTATTAAGTGTTTACATGTAAAAAATATGGCATATATTATTTATCCATGAAGAAATAAAGAAAGAGGATACTACTTTTCGAACATGTTACATTGTGCAAATGCAACTATGTGATGCTCCTCACCATTCAATGTGTGAAAATAAGTAAACTACTGTTCATGTTAGGTAAAGACAATATACTGTCTTACCTCTATGACAAAGACATTTAATGTGAACAAGATTTTGGTTGCAGATGTGCGCCGAGCATGCCATTTTTAGCATTCACAATCATCACACAAGTGTAAAAAGAAGTGAACCCCTATAAAACAACAAAACAATGGGTATACTGCTGAGGATAGGGTTAGTTTTGGAGATGGAAGTGTCCCAAAACAACAACAATATAAAGTCAAAAGCCAAACAAATGGAGAGGCATAGTTTCCCAAAATACTTCCGGGTTTTCAACAGTCCCTTTGTTTGTTGGCAGGCTACTTTCTGGTTTAGAAAGAATGGCATTATGTGTAAAATAGGCTGTTGGGGCATACTTGCATGAAGGTTCAACGCCAATTGTTTTACCTTGACACCAGAAGCACTCGAGGGGAAGCTCAGAGTTCTATAGATGCCAGCATGTAAACCTGTGAATTTAAATCAAATATGAGAAGTAAAGTGACAATGCATGTGGCACACAGGTTGTCTGTATGAGTCCATCTACTATATGAGGTCATAAATATGGTGAAGGGCAAAGTACAGCCTGTCTACTACCAGAGGATGTTGCAACCATCAAGGCCGCCGCTCTCTGAATGACTCGTTGTTACTTAATGAGTTAGCTAGATGACTTCCACTGTGTCTGAGCAAGTGCCATTGAAGCGTCAGATGATAAAATATGTGGCGGTCCGAACACTTCGTGCAGCAGGCACCACGCACGTGTCTAAGGGCTAATGCAGCTTAAATGTCAATGATTCTCTAACTGATAATGAATGAAATATAAGACATGTGACCTTGGCAAAGGTTAATGCCAGAGGCTTGGCCTGACTGCCTCTTCATTCAGAGGTCCTGGGATCATAGGGAATCAACATCCAATCTGTGATTTCGTTTCTCATCCTAACCCCTCCCTACTCTGTCCTGCCATAGAGTCAGTCATTCAAATCCATAAGGTTGGCCTTTGAGCTGGCAGGCTTAACAGGGGGATTGCCAGCGGATGGTAAGAGCTTTATAGAGTGCATCCCGTGCACCCACCAGACACATGGCCCCGAGACACCATTTGGATGGAGATCGGACGGGTGTGTCTGACACGTGTCCAGTGGCAAACACTGAAACACTATGACAGAAACGCAGCTTGCCCTGGAACAGTCTGCATTGTCGTAGGAAGTTAATAGGAAATAGGGATGGGCTAGATGGTAGTTAATTGATCATTAAGAATTAGAAGGAAATTATGTTGATAAAAGCAAATGAGACAAAAATAAGCACATACAGGCAGGAATATTACCCCCAAGCAGCAATAGTGTGATTAATATTGAAATAATAGTTAAGAACACTCAGCAAGAGTGTGGAAAAAATATTCTAAAATTATTAGACTGATTCATTCATTGCTTATTTTAAATTAGTCGATTATGAAAATGTAGTCAAATGCCCAGTCCTTGTAGGAAATCACACAAACACAACATTACATTACAGGACTTTTTCCATCATATTTATCAGCTATTCCGCAAGTAAAAATGCTAGACCTCCAACAGTCAACATTTATTAACATCAAAACTAATTTGAAAAATGAGTACAAAACATACTTACACAAAAACAAGGTAACATTTTACTAATTGCAGTGCAGAGGTTATAAAGAAAGTGAGTGTGACTCAGAGTGCTAAGAAGAAGCAGATGATATTCAATTAATTAAAGAAAGAAATCATTAAAAAAACATTACCGACTGTGTACCTGACTTGGCGAAGCTATATGAGCATAGTCCGCATCATACTTAAGCAGGAAGAGTTGATAACACCAACCAAGCACGTTAAAATATCTAATAACTAATGGCAGACAGTTATCAATAAAAATATGGAGAAGCTGCAGATGGTGTGTTTGACAGAAAAGCGTCTGGAAGGAGGTACCGTAGAAGTCTGCTCTCCAAAGTAAATGATGTACATTATTATTACATTACTTAATAAAACTACAGTAATTGTTTGTAATACATATTTCATTGTATTGTTTTTCAAACAATATTCTATATTTAGACGACTTATCTTTTTAAAGTTCTGTTTTTGGGGATGGGCAGCGAAGCACTGATTGATATTTCCATTCATTTTAATGGGTAACGCTGTTTCGCAATAGAAGTTTTTCAAGCTGCGTCACAGAACCAACGTCCCTCTTATCCTGAGGTACAACAGTATTTTTCACAATTTTAAACTTTCTAAACTGCACTGAAAAATTATCTTTTTCTTACTCAAACAAGTCCATGAACATATGTTGGCGTACAGGTCCTTAAAAATGTTGAGAACCCATGTTAAAATTGAGTTCTTTTTGTACAAAATCCTTCTATCTGAGTTGCGGTTGTTGCTTGGCGACAGTTGCTATGTTCAGTCTCTGCTTACTACATTTATAGAATTGTTCCCTTTTCAAACCACATTAGCTTCCTTTTTGGGTCAAATATTAATGGCCTAATGGGGAATAATGGCTAATTGGTCCCAATTTGGACATTTTCACATGAGGGATGTCCAAACGTCTTTTTCTGAGACACGATTGAATGGCATTACCAACCACTCAATAGCACATCCAAACTACTATAAACATGTGATAATCACACACCTGTCAGATGGGCTGAGCTGTCTGATGGTTTCCAGCAGGTCCGACAGAACCAAGAATTTCCCCGAAAAAGTCAACAGTTCAACTTTTTCTCGATACATTACACCTGTTAACTATTTTGTAGCACTTTTTGTGTTTTCTTTTTAAAGTTTTTTTACAAATGCTTTTAAAATTAGGTCCAGGCCACAAACGGACACCCCTTGTGTGGTCAGTATTATTTTAAAAGGCATACATATTAATGTCTGTGCGCTGAGTTAACTTGGGGGGGAAGTATATTTACACTGTACTCTGTACAATACTGTACTACTGCACTACTGATTACTCTATCCATCCATCTATTTTCTACCGCTTGTCCCTTTCGGTATCGCTGGAGCCTATCTCAGCGCGCTTTTGGGCAGAAGGCAGTGTACACCCTGGAAAAGTCTACATTGTATACTTTTTCCAGTGTAAAGATATACCGGTAATAACATAATTAGAGAAATGTGAGGGGGGATACCAAGGTACTTTACTCACCTTCCCTAATCAGACTCAAGGTACTGTTGGTAAGTGTTATAGTCATTTGTATACAAGTCATCATAAAGGGATTTAGTTTCATAAATTCCATTCACAAGAAAAAACATAATGAGCAAAGGCTAACATCCTAGAAACCCAGTTATTATGCAAGAAAATTGCCTTATCATGCAGCGTGATAATGTTTAAATTTGCAATGATCACCCCTTTTAAGTAACAACAAAATGTCATGTAACTGGGCCGCTCCCAGAGCAGAATACAAACCATACACAGCACATGCAGCGATACACACAGACACACGACTACCACGCAGACGCTCCGACAAAGAGCGTGACCCACATTGACCAAACCACTCTGACTCACGAGGCACATTTCGTTAGGAAGTCACAGGGAGAAAGTATCCTAGACTTACTCAACACAATGTTAAATAAAAACTGTGCACACTCAGGAGAGTGTAAACTAGATTGTTCCCACTTGATGGACAGCATAAACATACACCACGCAGCACTTAGGCATGACTCATCAACATAATTATTACCTTAGATGGACGCAGAAGAAGTCTCTGCATATGCAGCTTCGTGTAGCCTTGCCCTGCAACAATAGATTCAAGTTTTATTACCACTACAACGTTTTATATGTAGTGACAAGTGCTACTCGTATCATCAGGGACAATCTGAGCTCATCTGTTGACCATTGAGGAACTTCTCTCAACGTATCCTCACTTTATTAGACAATCTCATTTAATCCCACACACAAGAGCAATACATTCTTCTTAGGATGATGCTGTGCACTTCTACACTACAAAACTACAAACATGATAACAATGTTGAATTAATGTTAAGTGATTCTCAAACGGTGTCAAGTGTTTTCTAAGGTGGTACTTGGTGAACAAAGTTGGAGAACCAGTGCTCTATTTCCAACTTTACTTTCTTAGCTATTTATTTCTGATTGTTTTTGCCTAGGATTTTGTTAGATTGTGAAGTGTGTACATCATATTTTGAAATCATTTATTTTTGGTCACTAACAGTTGAGTCCATAGTTGCGGTTACTGATCCATGTGAGAAATGGTGGTCTGAAAGGCAAAGGTGACATGGTCCCTGGCACGATCAAGGTAAGGGTCTGAGAAGGTGTGGGCATCTCCAGATAAATGTTTCCATTGCATCAGCTCGGACATGCTCAGATGTTTCTGCGCTGACCCGCCGCAGTCCCGCCCAAGCTGACATGGCCGATTTGCGTCCTGCTCGTCTACCTCTCCAAGAACTGGGCAGGAAAAAAGGAAGCAAGTTAATTCCAGTATGTTTAAATTCAGATAATTAACATACCTTTATCGTTGACGGATCCGTCCATGTTGCAGCTGCAGTTCAAAAGGTCGTGAGTTAGAGAGCATGTTTCGGTAAGGCTGAAAAGGTCTCTCAGCTCGCTGCTGGAGAAGTTGGCGTGTTCAGAGCCTTTGCCGAGGTCTACCACTGTCCCAGAGAGGCCCTGTTTGGACACCTGGCGCTGGAATATGCGCTCCTCAATGGTACCTTAATAGAGACATTACACTTCTAATCAGTCGAGTGTACAGTGTCCAGTACACTTGACTGATTAAGCATGAATCAAGAAATACAAGGCCGCCATAATTTCTCCGATGCTAATTTGACTTCTTTGGAGGTTTATATAAATAAAAGGCATCAAAACCAATTTTATTATTAAAAAAAAATGGCTATCATGCTGTGGCTTTGATGTTTTGGGACAAACTTTATAAACAAAGCGTAATCAAAAACAACAAAACTCCCATTGTGCCTTTGTGTGTATAGTTGAATACATTTTGGCCAATGATTACACAACATTGAGAATACAGGCAGTACTCATATGGCGTTTTGTGTTTGGAAAAATAACTACAGTTTGTTCCATTCTGCGAAGTAATGTATTGTCGTGTGGTAGTTGTTGCAGACTCTTCTGATGGCAATGTGTCATTGTAAAACGCCGAGCCCAAGCTGTTCAAATGCTGCAACCATCATAAAGGATAATGATATTATATTTAACGATGTTAAAAGATCAGCTCTGATGAAATGGACAGTGATAACAAAGCAGTGTAATGGTCTTATTATTGAGACTTCCTCCTCACCATAAACCTGTCTCTCCCTCTCCTGCAACGACCCTTGGGGTATGCAAGACAACCCCACGGGTAAAAGTAAGGAATAATTTTTTGTTATTTTTAAATTACGGTTCAATGACATTCTTGAATTTAATCCTTTTAATTACTGCATTTTATAAATCTTTTGTGTGTTTAGTGTGAGTAGTTTGGGTCTTTATTAATGTATAATTTAGGTAAAGGTTCTGACTTACACTTAACTGAAGTTTTAATTGTCCTTACAGGAAATAAACCGAGGGCCTCTTATATCTGTATACAACATTTACTCTAGCATGTGACCATAAATGTAATTTCCAATCTGTCTGGTGAATTACGTATGGTTATTATTCCAACCTGCAGTGAGGAGGCGGTAAGTATGCACAGTCTTTTTCTGTCCATCTCGCCACACGCGAGCCATGGCCTGCACACAGCAGATAAATGAATGTGGCAAAGTACAGTAGCAGTTCATCAGATATAGTAAATATTTTTGAAGGTGTTTTACCTGAATGTCATTTGCAGGATTCCAGTCAAGATCATAAAGCACCAAATGGGAGGCCCCCACCAGATTGAGCCCCACCCCACCAGCTTTGGAGCTCAGTAGAAAAAGAAAATTAGGTGAATAAGGGCTGTTGAAGCTGTCGACAAGACGCTGCCTCTGGTTGGTAGGCGTTTGTCCGTCTAGTCGACAGAATGTGTAGGTCATGTGCACAAAAATTTTCTGAAGCATATCCAGTGTTTGAGTGTAGTTGGACACTACAACAACCCTAGAAGAGACATGGCATTACCCACAATTCAAAAGCACATCCAAATTACTACAAACATGAGACAATCACACACCTGTCAGATGGGCTGAGCTTTCTGATGGTTTCCAGCAGGTCCAACAGAACCAAGAGTTTCCCCGAGTCAGCAGGGTTCAAGCTATCTGAAGAGTACAATTTAGGGAAAAACTGAGATAGACTTTCTTGGAAAGAACTCTCATCAGAAGCACACTCAGCTTTTTCCTGAAACATAAAAAACAGAAACACTCAAAAACCCTCAATTTGCACTTTGATTGGGGTGGCTGAAATTCGGACTCCTTACACACCTTGACTGTGCAGTGCAGCAGTGTCGGGTGATTGCACAGCTTTTTCAAGAAAGTGATGCAGGCCAAGTGGGTGTGTGATTCCATGGAGCCTTGTAGGCAGGCTCTGAACACTCTGTGACTGAGGAGATGCCTGTAGACCTCTTGCTGCAGCGGAGACGGCCTGCAGAACAGGGTCCAGTCAAGGCGGGGTGGAAGGTAGCGGTTGATGATCTCTTGCGTCCTCCTCAGGATGAACATGCCAGTAAGTCGAGAGAGCTCAGCGGCTCGCTCGGCGCCCAAAGATCTCTCCTCCTATTGGCGTAGGCAGATGTGGTCAGGTTAAGTCCAGCCTGTAGTATTTCTGCATTCATTGGACACAATAGGTCCACTGAATAAATCTAAGGTGATCAAATGTGGAGGATAATGACCTCAGAGCAGGAAGGCTGCCTGCAGCGAAGAATGGCCTCCTCATAGACCTTCCTATATGCTGTGGTTGAGCCAAGAACGCCAGGATTAACAAAGTCTATTATAGCGTAGAACTCCTGCAGGTCATTTTGCACAGGGGTGCCTTGGAAACACATTTAAAAACATCATAGCTTGTTGCTTTTCCTCCCATTGAATATTAAGTATGTTCTCATACCTGTTAGTATGACCCTGCGAGTGCAACTCAAGCTGCTGAGGGCTGAGGACGTTTTGATGTTGCTGTTCTTTAGTCTGTGACCTTCATCACAGATAATGAGACCAAACTCCACTTTTTGGACCTGTGCAAAAAAAAGTTGAATTCAGCAGATGTCTTCCCATACAATTGTACACAAAAATGAGGGACATATTATAAGACAGGCATACCTGTTCAAAGCAGCGCAGAAGCATTTCATAGCTTATCACTAGGACATTGTGCAGAGGAGACAACACAAACTGCTCGATCCTGTGGTCCTTCGCATGGCAACAAACAGCATAACAACAAGTTATTAGACAAACTAATGTAAGAAATAGACTGTATTAAGCACACAGGACAAATAATTAGGTACACCTACAAAATCAAAGTAAATGATTAACACATTTCCTTTAGTGGAAAAAGCGCCTCTTTTTTATTTGTTTAATCAGTCACTCTACTTGTAAAAGAAGTTATTTTTTATTAAGGAAAACTGGATGAATTTGTTGGTAGAAAGGTTTATTCATGTTTATTTATCTCAAGATACCTTTTGAATAATAGGTGAAATGTCTTCAGCAAGCAAAACAAACTGCTCTGATTGCAATTTTGTGGAAAATAAATCACACTTTTATAACAAATAAATCACACCTTTCTAACAATGTAAACCTTTCATGGACCAAATGTCAGCCTATTGGAAAGTGCTGTGTAGTTTTTGTGTTAAACAATTGACAAACAGTAAGGCTGCACAATTGTTTTGCTTAGAATTGAGATTGTTATTCTCTAAGACAGGGGTGCCCATTACGTTGATCGCGAGCTACCAGTCGACCGCGGGGGGTGTGTCAGTCGATCTCCAGCCAGGCTTTTAAAAAAATAGACCTAAAAATTAGTGATCATCAATCTTTACCAAGACGTCACTTAAATGACATTCACGGTACCGGAGGGTCTTGTGAGATGACGCTGGCTGCTGCAAGATCATTATTATTAAAAATGACCGAGAGGAAGGCGAGAAACACTTTTTATTTCAACAGACTCTCGCGCCGTACCTTCCGTCAAAACTCTAAAGGCCGACCGCACATTTCCTATCTTCACAATAAAAGCCCTGCTTCATGCTGCCTGCGCTAACTAAATACAGAGTCTCGGAAAACTGGAGTGCACAAGTGATCCCTCAGAAAGCTGGCGTGCACATCACTTGTGCACGCCAGCTTTCCGAGACTCTTATTTTGTTAGCGCAGGCAGCATGAAGCAGGGCTTTTATTGTGAAGATAGGAAATGTGCAGTCGGCCTTTAGAGTTTTGACGGAAGGGACGGCGCGAAAGTCTGTTGAAATAAAAAGTGTTTCTCGCCTTCCTCTCTGTCATTTTTTCATAATAATGAACTGGCAGCAGCGAGCGTCATCTCACAAGACCCTCGGGTGCCGTGAATGTCAATCAAGCAAGCTACGGAATTTGCCGCCAATGTTTTTCTTGTAAAGTGTATGGAAGCTGGATGAATTAGATGCCAAAAACAAACCACTTTCATGTGGTATTGTACAGAAAGGACAACTTTTTTTCTCCTCCATTTGAAAATGTGGGCGTTATCATCATTACTGTCTGATTCCAATCAATGCAAGTCATCAGAATCAGGTAATACACCAACTTATATTCTTGTCTTCGTGAAAGAAAGACATCTATATGTGTTACACATGCTTGTATTATCATTAAACACATTTAACTTGTTTACAAAATGTCTCTTTCATAAATAAATAAATATAAATGATATGTATAAATGAGGTAGATCCCCTCGAGTTGGTCAATTGAAAAGTAGCTCGCCTGCAGAAAAAGTGTGGGCACCCCTGCTCTAAGATGATTCTTTTGACAAACCACACTCACACTAACTTCAGGACAATGTGCTTATGTTTAAATAAATCACTCTTTTTCCCTTACACTATTATTACACTCAATTCCTTGTTCCGCTTTAAAGAAACATTGTGAAAAGAAAGGAAAGACTGTTAAGTCAACACTCACTCACTTGACAGTATATTCATGCATACAATAAAGACAAGTGATCGCTTGTTCTGACTGGCAATGAATTTAACTCGCCATGGCTGGTGTGAATTGCAATGGCACAGGGAGAGCGAGGACAACATTTTGGCAGTCATGCCAATGATAATGCAACGTGGGACCTTAAGTAAAATGAGGGAATTAGTTTGTGATGCAACGCGTTACAAAAATCTTAGTAACTTATTACCATACATCAGATTGCATGTGATTTGAGATCACACTTGTGTTCATTTTTGTGTAGCCAAATGACAATGAAAATTACCATCGCTATTTAATCTCAATCAAAACAGATCAATATTAGACTGTGCAGGTGTACCTTGTTTAGTAGCCTATTGCTCCGTATAATGACAACAATAGTCCACTAAGTCTACATTCCCTAACCTGATCCACAGTAAAAACACTGATTCTCTCTCGCCCGAGCCACTTGTTGAACTCAGCACCCCAGTTCTGCACAAGGCTGCCAGGGGTAACCACGAGCACACGCTTGGTGACCGCTTTTCCGCCGTATGGACCCTGCTTGAGCAGCGTCCAGCAGAGAGCCACGCTTTGCAGGGTCTTTCCAAGACCCATCTCATCAGCCAAGATTGCCCCGTAGCGACCTTCGGCCCTGACGTCCACACACACAAGCACAAATTCAATGATTGGCAACAGACTTAAAACAGAGATTAAATACCATCCATCCATCATCTTCCGCTTATCCGAGGTCGGGTCGCGGGGGCAGCAGCCTAAGCAGGGAAGCCCAGACTTCCCTCTCACCAGCCACTTCGTCTAGCTCTTCCCGGGGGATCCCGAGGCGTTCCCAGGCCAGCCGGGAGACATAGTCTTCCCAACGTGTCCTGGGTCTTCCCCGTGGCCTCCTACCGGCTGGACGTGCCCTAAACACCTCCCTAGGGAGGCGTTCGGGTGGCATTCTGACCAGATGCCCGAACCACCTCATCTGGCTCCTCTCGATGTGGAGGAGCAGCGGCTTTACTTTGAGTTCCTCCCGGATGGCAGAGCTTCTCACCCTATCTCTAAGGAAGAGCCCCGCTACTCGGCGGAGGAAACTCATTTCGGCCGCTTGTACCCGTGATCTTATACTTTCGGTCATGACCCAAAGCTCATGACCATAGGTGAGGATGGGAACGTAGATCGATCTGTAAATTGAGAGCTTTGCCTTCCGGCTCAGCTCCTTCTTCCCCACAACGGATCGATACAACGTTCGCATTACTGAAGACGCCGCACCGATCCGCCTGTAGATCTCACGATCCACTCTTCCCCCACTCGTGAACAAGACTCCTAGGTACTTGAACTCCTCCACTTGGAGCAGGGTCCCCTCCCCAACCCGGAGATGGCACTCCACCCTACAGATTAAACACATTTGTCCAAAAATACAACCTCATGCCCATAACACATTCATAGAGGAAGAGCAGGCCGTCTCTCTGATGGGGGCGCAGGTGAGCTGTCAGGTGCGGGTCAACCACAACATCGACCACAGGGAGCCCTGACTTGTTATTAGACCACTGATGGTTGGGAGAGGGTCGTGGCATCACCAGAGCACCTGAGCGAAAGATTACAAAGATCAATTTTCTGTAGATGGCATAATCAGATGTAGTATTTTGTTCTGCAACAATAAACCGGCGATTTAAAATAAAAACTGGTGAATTTGGCGAAAGCTACCATAAATGACCATATCCCATCCTTACAATACAATTTTGAGTGTCTGCAACATGTTTTGGCCGATAGAAATATTAATGACATTTCTAACACCCTGCCTTGCCCCGGAGGCGTAGTTGCCGTCTTGCAAAGGTAATGTTTCTTCAGTAGGATCACAAAAAAAAAACTTTGCTGCGACTTTTGCTTCCTCCATTTAGTCAAGTTTGATGTACTATATTCTTGGCACTGCGAACCAGAGCTGAGAACCACAAAATGTTGTTTAGCCTTATTTTAAGGTGGGAAAGTTGCAAATTAGATTTTTTAATTAACTTTTAAAAAATACTGCATGTGTTAATTTCTTAATTACCTTTAACTTTGGAATATTCTCGTATCAGTGCAAGAGCACATTCAGGTGATATAACTCACACCTAGTGACCAGTCAGTATACACTATTACATATCACCATTCGTTTATTTTTCTTAAAAATAAAAAACGGCATTGATTCAACTGATCGTTGACAATAGGCATTATTTAACAATTATGAAAATCTTTACCTGAAGACAGCCCTGGTTATATGATTTTTGTTGAACAGTACTCACTGCATGTCTAACACTGTTGTGTGTATGTTTTACTGTATGTGTCCTACATCATTCATATTTATCATTTTTTAATGTTTTGCAGCTGCATCACTTTGGCCCAACGTACATTTCCAGCAAAGCTTATTCCGATTCTGACATTATACTGTCTATGGTTACTAGATGTCTACATACCTGGAGCTTGTGGATCATAGCGGGGTTTACTGGCATGCTCTTCTGCTAATTTTAATGCAGGAAGGCTTGCTCTCCCCAACAGTGTAGGGGGGATGAAAGCTTTGGCGGCTAAGCATTGTGAAGGAGCGGGTGCTGTCTTCAGGATCTTCTCTTCTTGATGTACTTGGGCTTCTTGAAAACAACGTCCAGTAGCAAAATTCTCTGCAGATATGACACCCATCACCTCCACCTCTTTCGCTCCAATCATCAAGGTACCCCCCTCAGACAGAGAAGCCAACAAAGACACCTTGTAGCCGCTACCTAAATACACAGTGTCACAATAATTGGTTGTACAGCAGTGACCACTGTGCCACGTCACATTAGTATGCCGAAAGGATCACCTAATTATGTATATTTTTCTTACATATACTGTATCTTTATTCATTTACCGATAATTATGTCAGTGACGGCCATAACAAATACATGCTGTTCTAATAGATGGTAGAAAGTGCATAATTAACCTGTGTATTCATCTATTGCCAATACGTCATGTATGCTTAGTGATGTGCCATGAGATTTTTCTAATGTAAAAAATGTGTCTTGGCTCATTAAAGGTTGGGAAACACTAATATACAGAATACAGAGTAGCCAAATCTAAGGATATGGGGGGGGTTTTTGGTTATTACATTCTTTAAATCACTCTACCAACCGGTAAAGCTCGGTTGATAGAGTGGCCGTGCCAGCAACTTGAGGGTTGCAGGTTCGATTCCCGCTTCCGCCATCCTAGTCACTGCCGTTGTGTCCTTGGGCAAGACACTTTACCCACGTGCTCCCAGTGCCACCCACACTGGTTTAAATGTAACTTAGATATTAGGTTTCACTATGTAAAGCGCTTTGAGTCACTAAGAGAAAAGCGCTGTATAAATATAATTCACTTCACTTATATTAACAAAAATTCATGTTTAACTTAAGTCCTCTCAATGTAGACTTAAGTCATTTTACCAGCCAGTGTCTAAATGTTTTAAAAACACAATGGACACAAGCTCAATTTTAATGTGCTATATAAAATGCAATGAATTGTGAATTTAATTGAAATTATTGTGAATCACTGTGTTTGACAGAATTTGACAGTGCTGTTAACGTTCTAGTAAATGAGGGTCCTTACCCTGTCCAATGTTCTTGCCCTCCATGTCTTTCAGGGTGACCGAGCGCCCCTTGGTCACCAGCACGGCATCCCCCTCCCAGCGCTTGTGTTTCTTTTTGCTGGCCTTACACCACATGACGCTGAAGTAGCGCACAGCATCCCCGCTGCAGTCTATTGCACCAAAGGCCTGATTTGACCCAGTAGCTTTTTGAGGGGAGCCTGTGGGAACAAATGCAAAAACACAGTTATGAAGATGATCATGTACATACAGGCTCCACCAGCAGAGGTCACTGCTGCAACACCTGCGCAAACTTACACACCTTGTGAGATTTTAATGACTACACATAATCCTTTGGATAGTGACTCCTCTTTTAATAGAAAAAGAAAAAAAAATCGGTCATTTACCAAAAACTACAACAATATTCCAGTTACTTACGGCATGAGAAATAAAAGTTAAAGACGAACACCTTCATCTTTTTTTCTAAATATCTCTTAACTGGCCATCAAGGGAGCAGTAACGGTGCGACATTTGCATTGTGCGTTAAGGCTCGGAGTGAGATGTTTTTATACAATGAAACATAATTACAAATTGACCAGCCTTGATTCTCTCATGCCTGAAAATGTGAAGACAAAAATTATTAAAATACTGGAACAACTTCAAACAACAGCTACATATACCCATGACGGAATGAGGCAGAAATTACATCCTTATGATGCACATTATTATAAATATCATTCCCTCGTGAATTCTTTATAATTTACATATTTTGTCTAATCACAGTGTCATTGCATCATTTGTCAACAAACAGTGAGACTTAGGCAATATGAACAGACACGGATAATAGGTACAACCATCAGTGGCTGCATTAGGCACTATGCATTAATAAACACTGATCTCACAAACGTGGAACGTGCACCAGTTGATTTATCTCAACACTTATGATGACCCTTTGAACCCGGTGTATAGTTAGGCAGCAGTAGCTGTAAATGGTGGTGTAGTATGACAGGGCGCCACTGAATTCAAGACAGAAGCTCAGACATGTTGTGTTCTTTCTTCTTATTCTATTCCATTCCCAGTGTTGGACCAAAAGTGACAACACTTTGATGACTAATGTTTGAACTGTGTCCATTGCTAGTCTTTTAGTACCGTATCACTACAGTATTGGGCAATTCAGCCTGAGCTGAAATGCGAGAAGTTGGTCGAGAGTCTCCCTTTTCTATCAGCATGTTCCTTCATGCTAAAGAGGGATGGGCAATCCATGTCGAAGTCGGGCCGCTTTCAGCTTCTCCACTTTGATCTTGGCTCTCAAAAGTTCCTCCTCCAGCTCCTGCTTCCTCTTAAGTCCTTCCCTCTTCTCCTTAAGGTACATCGCCACTTTCCTGTGATTGGCGAGCACCAACTCATGCTCCTCCTTGGCCAAGTACAGTGGGCGAAAGCGCTCGGGTTCATGTTGCGGGTACACATTGTTTGGGTAGAGGTCTTGGCCAAAAGGCAAAGGCGAAGAGGAGAGGGCCATGTTGCCAGACGAAGGGGCAGGTGACAAGGATGCTTCGTAATCGTGGATGCTGTTGGCGTCCTGCTCCTCCTCCAACTCATGGCCTGCCTCCAACCCTGGCTCTGAGTGTGTAGAGGGGAAAGGGAGATCTGGAGGCGGTTTTACATCATCTTCGATGTCCAGATGGACCACCTCATGGGGAATAGTTGGGACGGCTGCCGAGTATTCTTGAAGGCCAGCAAGAGAGGAGCTGCTTCCAAGAGGCTTGATGGGAGACGTGTGCTTACTATATATTAATCTGTGGAGGGACAGAAGGATCAACATGAGTGAGAACAATCACACTTATTGACAGATTACATACAGTATCTCACAAAAATGAATACACCTCACACATTTTACGACTTATATTCATTATGTATTCTCAAGGGACAACACTATAGAAATGAAACTTGGATATACATTAAGAGTAGTCAGTGTACAACTGGTAGAGCTGAATAGATTTACAATTTACTGAAAAAAACCCAGTGAAAACACAACCATGCTTGACTGAGGCAAAACACCTTAAATTGCTACTCGTGTTGCCAGCTATTTAGGCAATAAAATAACAGCTGTGTGTTGACCCATTTTCAGATGACAGTATACAGCTTTCTAAGATGTACGCTGACTGCGCGTAAGTGTATCCAAGTATAGTTTCTAAAGTATTGTGGATTAAGAAGACTTACTTTAATAAAACTACGGCCTACACAAAAAGTGATGGTAAATGCACACAATTATATAGAGTATGCAATATCTTCTCTACTTGGATTGGCAAAAGAAACAGGGACTACGGACAGAAATTAGCGGAATGCTAAATCTAGTGCACCCACTTCTAATTTTAGAACAATGTGTAGTGCAAGTTGTTCATGAACCAATTTTTAAAATATATATAATTTCAAATGATTATTTGTTAATTTGTAAGCAGCGTGTCCCCAAACATTTGAATAGCTGTGGAATTAGTAATTACATGTCCAAGGCAAACAAAATTAAATAGTCTTCAAGTTGAAAAAAAAAATTTATCTATTATGTATCTGGACATATATTGTATTTGGTTTTTCACAACTTCACAAATGTTCAATATGTACACCACCTGTGACATGACACGTCAAGCCAATAGACTAACTCCTGCCAAACACGGTGCAAGGTTTCCTGTGTAGCATTCCTTAATGCATCAATAATTCTCTTTAAAACCGAGACTTTTTATCCAGTACACAAATAACTTTGAAACCATTTGGGACATCTGTCTACTGTAAATACAAGTATCTAAAAATGAAGTTTTTTTTTCTATGAAATTTAGTGTGCTTTCTTTATTTCTTCTTCCTAAAATCCTAAAAATAAACAAATATATTTGCTGCTTCTATATCAGTTGTGTATGTGTGTGTGTGTTGGCTTCTGGAAGTAATCTTGTTGTCTAGTACATAGTTTGTCCGTGCTGGTGCATGTACCTGCGCAGCGCCAGGTCCTTTTCGTGGATGGGCACATGCTGAAACAGGTGAGGGATTATCTCCATGATTCTCCTGGTAGGCTCTGAGATGCTTGCTCTGTACTCCGGCTGGGCGTGTCTCCGTTGCATCACTTCCTGTTTGGCTGACTCCTTCAGCCTCTTGTAGAGGGTCCTGAGACCCTGAGCTGTGCGGTGAGGCCTGTCGCCCCCCAAGGCATTGTACTGCTCTGCCACGGTTTCCCAGCACTTGTTCTTGTCCACAATGACCGCGTGTTTGTTGGTGTGTTCCTCCAGGATGCGGATGTGAGGGCGGACCAGCTTCAACAGGTCCAGCTTCTCAGAGAGGGTGAAGTTGGAAGAGCGAGCTTTACCCACCATGCTGGAGAGAAACGCCGAGCCAGCTGCCATCTTAAAGCACAGACCAATTCAGGCCTTTGCCTGTCACCCCAACACCTGTCTTTTCTTGTTCTTATGCAGGATTTTCTTAGTCCACCAAGATTAAAATTTAACACAGCTTTAACTATTTGATATCACTCATTTTCCTCCTCTTCCCACTTCAAATCAAACATAGGCTATGTTCTGTCATGAGCGTGGAATCCAACCACTCCTTGGTTGCTCCTCGTGTGTCCTTGCACGACAAAATCAGGCTGCTGCTGCGCACAATAAGAATCAGGCTTAACTAGGCCAGCCTCGTTTAGGCCCCCGCCTATCGCGCAGGGTTTTGGATGAATTCCTCTCAGCTTAGACTGACGTAGCTAAGCTGCTTAAACCCAGCCCGACCTACTTACAGCCCGGCCTCTCTAAACCCCAAACCAGGCACAAAGAGCCATGCAGCCCCGGCATATAACAACAGATGGGGACACACTAAGTAGGGGTTCAGTGCATAGTTTATTTGGGTTTTTCTGGACACTTGTATTGCTTGCACGACGGCGAGTGCAGAGCAGCACGGTTTAACTGACTCAAATGGGGGAGGGGTTTAAGCGAGCCCGCTACGCATGCGTGGGAGAGGTCGCGTCTAAGCAAGGGGCGCGCTCTTTGATGCGACGTGCTAATGACACGGACATGGCTGTAACATGCAAATCTGCGTGAGTCAGATGTGTTTCGGGTGTAATGCAGAGACACCGGATAAAAACGGTAGGACGGAGCGGCGTGTGCGTTGTCAAGTGCCGAGCAGAAGTGCTAAATCTGCCAGCGACTACCGCTCCCACACCAGGCTAACACTGACTAGCCACAAAGGAGAAATACGCGAAACAGAAATTAGCATTTAGAAGGTCTGTATTAAATATTAAACAAACATGTCACATAAATGAGAATTGGGCTAAAGTGTGTTTACGTTTTAAAATGTAATACGAGTTGACTCCGTTCGAGGAGTTGGCGCTGCATTCTTCTGAATGGACAGCAGGGGGTGTTTGCAGTGCCTGCATATTGACGGGACACTTCATTAGGTACAGCACCAAGTTTAACTAAGGATGCAGTTACAAAGCAAAACATCCACTAATCTAATTTCTACCGCTTGTCCCTCTCGGGGTGGTGGGGGTGCTAGAGGTTATTCCAGCTGCATTTGGGCATGGTTGACTATTAACTATTGTAATCACACAAGTGCATTGCATCATACTGAAAGGTGTTTTATATATTTACAGGCCACTGAAAGACATGCACCTGGGGATAAGTTGATTGGCAACACTGAATTGGCCCTAGTGTGTGAATGTGGTGTGAATGTTGTCTGTCTATCTGTGTTGGCCCTGCGATGTGGTGGCGACTTGTCCAGGGGTACCCCGCCTACCGCCCGAATGCAGCTGAGATGGGCGCCAGTGACCCCCCGTGACCCAAAAAGGGACAAGCGGTAGAAAATGGATGGATAGATAAAACATTTAACTACATGTTAGTATGATGCAGTGAAGGTGTACCTGCACCTCAGTACACTATGCACTCCCTACCTACATTTCCAGTGTATAAATTGTATTTAACATACAAAATGTAAATTATTGGAAAATTTTACACAAATTAAAATATATGTGTTGTAGATTAAAACATTTTGATGGTGAATGGTTTTGCATTATTGTACAATTATATTCAGTAAAGTACAGGATTATTAGAATCAATGGCGCCAAAAATTGGATATGCATTTTAAGTGTCACTCAGTGGCTCCGCACTTGAGCGGGTACCAAAACATACATCCATTTCCTACCGCTTGTCCCTTTCAGGATCGCTGGGGGTGCTGGAGCCTATCTCAGCAGTATTCGGGCGGAAAGCGGGGTACACCCTGGACAAGTCTCCACTTCAGCGCAGAGCCAACACAGATAGACAGACAACATTCACACACTAGGACCAATTTAGTGTTGCCAATCAACCTATCCCCAGGTGCATGTCTTTGAAGGTGGGAGGAAGCCGGAGTACCCGGGGAAAAAATACTAACTTCACAGAGAAAGATCCCGAGCCCAGGAATCGAACCGTGGACAGAGAATTAATTTGAGTTGGCATTTTCTATATTTAACAGCTGTTTGTGCATGTGTAAATTCCAACCATTTTCTACCGCTTATTCCCTTTTGGGGTCGCTGGCGCCTATCTCAGCTACAATCGGGCGGAAGGCGGGGTACACCATGGACAAGTCGCCACCTCATCGCAGGACCAACACAGATAGACAGACAACATTCACACACTAGGGCCAATTTAGTGTTGCCAATCAACCTATCCCCAGGTGCATGTCTTTGGAAGTGGGAGGAAGCCGGAGTACCCGGAGGGAACCCACGCATTCACGGGGAGGACATGCAAACTCCACACAGAAAGATCCCGATCCTGGATTTGAACCCAGGACTGCAGGACCTTCGTATTGTGAGGCAGACGCACTAACCCCTCTTCCACCGTGAAGCCCGCATGTGTAAATTATATATTAAAATAAAATTGGCATTTCACTGATTATGAGCCCTCTGTCGGACACACTATTTCACCACCACAATTACACAGCAAACATCGGCACATATACCATTTAAACCTTTGATTTTTAATCATATTTTAATTGTCTTTTGCTTTTCACTTCTATCAGTAGCACTTTGAGATTCCAGAAGTAGTGCATTATACATTCAATTATTATTATTGTCATGATTGATCTGTGACAATCCAATAACAATCTGAAATGTTATCATTAGTGCAGAAATTTACTTTTTGAGTTACTTTAAGGTGAGAAGTTCCATACTGTAATTGTAAATGGGCAGTCTGTTTTGGGGTAGAAAGATAATTAATAAATGAGCTGTTTATTAGATTAGGTTCTATTCAACTTTGTCATAGCACATCTCACAAGTACATAGCAACTAAATATAATTAGCATCTAACCAGAAGTGATTAGGCAGTGAATAAGAATTTGATGTACAGTTGTTTTAGTTTTTCATTAAATTTTACTTCTGTTACTGTATGAAAAAAACTGCACTGGAACAACATAATTTCCCCATTGTGGGAGAAATAAAAGTCTATCCATCTAAACTGGCAGTGTTTCTCGAACTTGTTTCACAAAGTACCACCTCAGAAAACACTTGGCTCTCCAAATACCATCATAATGACCAACATTATAATACTGTAGCGTTCAGGGCCTAAGTATTTATTAAAAACAAGGCTGACGTTTTTATTTAACAAGAATATATTTAATATTCTTGGCCGCCTTAACATTTCACACGTCAAACAGTAACTCTCTGTTTGAATATTGGAAAATAACTAAATTGGCCTGAATGTGAGTGTGAATGTTGTCTATCTGTGTTGGCCCTGCGAGAAGGACAAGCGGTAGAAAATGGATGGATGGAAAACACTGTACTTTAATCAAGTGATACTTTGGCTTACCAGAAGTGTCCAAACTTTTTGAACCAGAGGCGCATTGGGCTAAAAAATTTGGCCGGGGGCTGAAAGCCAACTGCATGTAAAGTAACAATATATATACACCCACATATTTATTATTTATATAACCCTTAATCACGAGTGCCTCAATGTATATACATCCATCCATCCATTTCCTACCGCTTGTCCCTTACGGGGTCAATATACCTTTATTCAGCGCTGAAGTATGTGTACTTATATAGATATTTAATATGTTTCATTTAAATAAATCAGCATCTAAATACAATTTATATAAAAAAAATACCCTAACTTCAGTTTTTTTTATTGGTATTTGCTAAACTGAATGCTGTCTCAGAGTTATCTGCTTACGCAGATTACACAGTTGTATTTCACACGAAATCTGCGATAGCAATGCTTCAAGTCTGCATGCTAATTTCATACCAATCTGAAGCGGGAAGTTTCCCATACATGTAAGAATGCAGTACAAACTGCAGTACAGCCATATTTTCGTAACCTAACCTTGTTATTCGCTGAGCTGGCGAGAGTCAGGTTAATATTTTTGAGGGTCATCGAAAATAAGCTGTTATAACAATTAGCTTTGGCAAACACACACAATACCATATTATACACAAATACATTACGAGGCTTTTTTGCCACACAGCAAAGTGTTAATTGTGACGTAATAACAATCTTTTGTACCAAAATATAACACTTCAGTTTGCATTGATTAAATCAAACTACAGTATAACAGACTGGACAACATCACATAACTTCAGCTATACTGGACATAAATATAAATGCTACACTTTTGTTTTTGCTCCCATTTTAAATGAGTTGAACTCCATCCATCCATCCATTTCCTACCACTTATTCCCTTTGGGGTCACGGGGGGCGCAGGTGCCTATCTCAGCTACAATCGGGCGGAAGGCGGGGTACACCCGGGACAAGTCGCCACCTCATCGCAGGGCCAACACAGATAGACAGACAACATTCACACTCACATTCACACACTAGGGCCAATTTAGTGTTGCCAATCAACCTATCCTCAGGTGTATGTCTTGGAAGTTCGAGGAAGCCAGAGTACCCAGAGGGAACCCACACAGTCACGGGGAGGACATGCAAACTCCACACAGAAACATCCCGAGCCTGGGATTGAACCTAGGACTACTCAGGACCTTCATATTGTGAGGCAGAAACACTAACCTAAAACACTAATCTAAAACTTTACCTATATACCAAAAATACCTATTCCCCTCAAATATTTTTCAAAAATCTGTCTGCGCCATTTAATAAAGACAAATACAAATAAGGCAACAAGAGAAGTATCCCACACTTCTCTTTTGTAAAGTAAATCTGTACAACAAATATGGGCATATACATCAACAATATGATTTCCCTAAGTAGCTGGACAGGAAAAAAAAAAAAGTAAAGTTCACCTCCTGGTGTGGTGTAGGGATAGGGGTTTGGAGTGTGTGTGCAGCTGTTAGCAGTCTAAACTGTAAGTTAGGGCTGGACGATTAATCGACATTGACTCGACATTGAGGTTTTAATTAGTGCAATTAAAAACCGCAAGAGGCAAAGCTTTGGTTTTCTCCGCCGTCACTGGCATTTAAGTGACAGAAACGTTCATCAGTCAGAATTGTTGAGCCTTGCGTCCTGGCTAATCAAAAGTGTTGAAGGAAACAATAAGTTTGTGTGTGCCACAGTAAAGGCAGACAGTACGCTCATAACAAACACCACTTGCTCCTTGAAAAACGTTTTAATGGTGACTAGGCCTGGGTCGATAGTAAATAAGTCAATTAATCGAACAATAAATTACAATGAAGTCTAAATTGCTAAGTGCGTGTGTTTTTGTTTTCTTAGTCTCTGTGCATCACTCTTAGCACCTGAGCGTATTTATTCAACTGTACAATTAACTGAACCGACTGAGCCCTCTTTTCAGTAATACACAATCTTTGTCTTGGTGGGCGGAGAGCAAGAAGCTGGCTTGCACACACAATAACCACGACAGACAGACCTTGGATTCACTAGTGAGAAATTCTGTACAGTAACAAAAATCATGAGGAAAAACATATGATTACAAAGCCAATGTCCCGTTGTGGGAATATTTCAGCTTCAACCCGGATGGTCGATAGGAGCCCATCAACACGGACAACAAACAAGAAAGCCGGGATCACGTGATGAAAAAAAAACCCCCAACAAGACTTAGTTTTTTTAACTTAGGAAAAAGGCACTTTAAGATGTTCAATATCTATTTAAGTTAACGTTTTGCTTACAGAGAGTCCTATTTTTATTTTTTGTTTGTTTACTTATTTAGTATATGTTAAAAAAAATCTAATTACAGTACAATGGTAAACAATTCTACAGTAATGAGAAATACAAGTTTACATCCTTTTAAATGGTTATTTGCATTGTTATTATATATTAGGTTACATTACATTACAAACACTAGTTTTTAGTGGTTATTTCTACCGTTTAAGTGCATGATATAGACAAAAGCTCTGTGTCTGTCTGCATAAAACCAAAAGTTTTTAAAACAGGCATGTGATTTGAACTTAATGAAAAAGACTGAAAATAAGCTGGGGGTCTGGGGGCCGCAGGTCCCCAACCAGGTCCGGGACGGTGCCCTGGTGAGGGAACAAGGGGGGAAACACTCCAAAAAAAAAGCACAATTTGAAGATGTTTTAGTTTTTAAGGAATTGAAAAAATGTTTAACATAGTTTACATAAATACATACCCATCCATCCATTTTTCTACCGCTTATTCCCTTTGGGGTTGCGGGGCGCGCTGGAGCCCAATTCATCCAAATGAATCACTACAGGTGTTTCAGTTACCATGGTATTTAGTCACTACAGTAATTACAACTCGTGTTCACATACACAGGAACCACATGGGTTAGCTTATTCTATACAGTATTTACAACCTTACTAGTGTTCACTTCACAGCCACAGATGATTCATCTAGTTATTTACATTATTTACACATTTCTTTGGCATTTTTGCTTTAATGGCTCTGACATGAGCCTGCCAGGCAAATTTCTGAGCAGCTTGCATTTTCCTTTCTGTTTTAGTGGATTCTGCCTTGGATTTTATAGCCAATATCTGTCTCTCTCCACTTCTTAACTGCTCCAAAAGCAAACATCAAAAAGAGTACAAACAATGTTTATTTTATTAGCTAACTTCCTTTATCTGATTAGCCATTTGTGATTCATAGCATGAAATAACAAATATCTTGCAGTCATCTTATTTATGTTTCAAAATTATTCAACTATTCAATGTCAAAATATAAACAGTTGAAATAATGAACAAAATTTCAGCTACTGTCTTGTTCTAAAACACCAATTAAAATGAAATTTAGCATTTAGACAGGCTATACTGCAGCAAAAGTCATTACGTGTCTGCCACAATCATGTGTGTTGTTAAATGTATATTCCACATCTTCCATGTCGAGAACAATTTTGATTTGGGCTTACATGGTAAACAACTAAAATTAATGTTTTGGGCATTGTTACGCATACATTTGTCCAAATGTGGCCAAGTAGACGCATTGTGGGTTTCCTGGACGTTGTCTACATCGCTAAAAGAAAAATCTAAGGAAGAGAATCCCTCTGCCATATTCCACTGGTTTTTTTTAATATATAAATCGCCCGCTTAAATATTTCCTCTTCTCTTCTCTGACTCTTGTCGTCATTTGAGATGTACATGTCTGTTGTGATTTCCCTTCCTGGTTCTATGACCCGGGGCCTCTGATTGGCCCGTTTTGCCCTAATCTTAATTAATCGTGACTCATCATAGTAAACCAACCAACCAATCATAGATTTTCTTACACGTAAACCAATCAATCATCATTGATTTTTCCCCTATATGTTGTTCCCTGCTCGTGGCGTTGCACTAGTCCACTTCACTCTCTCTTCTTCCTCTCATGTAGCTAACCGCTACATGGTTCTAAAAATATTTAAGCTACGGAAATCGCTACTTGTTTAAAAGGTAGCAAAGCTACTGCCAAGATACTGGGAAATGTAGTTAATGGAAAACCGTAGTTCTACCACTGCAGCTGCACTCATTACGCGGTAACCGTAATTGTTGGCAGGTATGGCAAAGAGACGGATCAAGATTTTAACACAAATTGAAGGTCAGAAAAAACGGAAAATATTTTTTTATATTTTTACAGAGATAAAAAAAAAAGATGGATTTCTGAAGATAGACCATACTTGCCAACCTTGAGACCTCCAATTTCGGGAGGTGGGGGTGTGGTTGGGGTGGGGGCTTGGTTAAGAGGGGAGGAGTATATTTACAGCTAGAATTCACCAAGTATTTCATATATATATATATATATATATATATATATATATATATATATAATCTACATCCTGAAAATATCCAAACAAAACTGTGTTAAGATAATTGATACTTCAAACTTGCATAAATAAATCTTAAGGAACATAACTTGGCTTCTGAGTTTCAAAATGTAATGAATAAAATGCTAAAGTTGTTAATAAACAAGCAATTATTTTAATAATTAAATATGGTCATTTTAAATGAATTATTATGAGCATTTAAAATTAATTACTTCAGATATGTTTATTTTAATGGATGTGATAAGGAGTCAGAAAAAATACAAATAAAAATACAATTAATTTTGATGTTATTAGCAAAATATAGTAAAAATGTATTTAGGTTTTTTTTAAATTAATAAATATATTTATTTTTAGGTAAGATAAACATATTAAAACAATTTATCTCTAGTCTGGATGATTTAGTTCTTGTCACCCTGTTGTCCTCCCATCTCTTCCCCAAGGATGGCTCCATGAGCTGGGCAAACGCCTGGAGATGCCCTACGTCAGTGGTCCCCAACCTTTTTGTAACTGTGGACCGGTCAACGCTTGAAATTTTGTCCGACGGAGGTTAATAAAAAAATACAATCATGTGTGCTTACGGACTGTATCCCTTGCAGATTGTATTGATATATATTGTAGGAACCAGAAATATTAATAACAGAAAGAAACAACCCTTTTGTATCAATGACTGTAAATGGGGGAGGGAGGTTTTTTGGGTTGGTGCACTAATTGTAAGTGTATCTTGTGTTTTTTATGTTAATTTAATAAAAAAAAAAAAAAAAAATTATTGTGCGGCCCGTTACCAATCGATCTGGCCCGGTCGGCGGCCCGTCGGTGCGCAGCTGTACTTCACCCTCAGAAGCCTGACCAGCGTCGGCTTTAAACGTGTGCGCCAACACGGACGGCGAGAAGATCTTCTCCATCTGCACCATGCTCATCGGCGGTATGCCGGACGCCTCGCATGGAATAATGTGATTGGGCAGGCACGCTGTTTATATCGTGGGAAAGCGGACGTGAAAAAAGGCTGTCCTCACTCAGGTCCGCATGGAGCTGGAGGGGGCGTGGCCTCCGGCTCCAGCTGAAAACCAAGAGATTTTCGGGAGAATATTTGTCCCGGGAGGTTTTCGGGAGAGGCGCTGAATTTCGGGAGTCTCCCGGAAACTTCGGGAGGGTTGGCAGGTATGCGATAGACGGAAAAATCACATGCCTGTTAAACGGAAATTAATGCATATGTAGAACACCTTGAAAGAAGAATATGTTGATTGACAGTCTAAAAGTAACATGTCTTCCTTCACTCGTTGTTTTTGGCATTTTTATTTTATTGATAATCTTAATTTTGGAGAGAAAAATGGCAATTAAGTTTTTTCTCAAAATCGTGCAGCCCTACTGTAAGTATAGCACATATTATACTCCAGCTGTTGGATTGTATCAGGCATCTTAGTTGTAGTTCTCATTACCAAATTTGGAGGTGTTGAAATCGCCATGTAAAATTGATAATGCTTGTCAGTAACATCCATCCATCCATTTTATACCGCTTGTCCCTTTCGAGGTCACGGGGGGTGCTGGAGCCTATCTCAGCTGCATTCGGGCTAAAGGCGGTGTACACCCGGGACAAGTCGCCACCTCATCGCAGGGCCAACACAGGTAGACAGACAACATTCACACTCACATTCACACACTATTAGTGTTGCCAATCCACCTATCCCCAGGTGCATGTCTTTGGAGGTGGGAGGAAGCCGGAGTACCCGGAGGGAACCCACGCAGACACGGGGAGAACACTCAAACTCCACACAGAAAGATCCCGAGTAACATATATATGAAAAATCCAATGTAAATTAGCATCAAGCTAGTGCATTTTAAAAAATTGTTGCTTTCCTTACCTGCTCCTCTGATGTCTGGTGATGTTATGAGCTCCTGTGAAGAAGGACTTGTATGTTTTGTCTCAGCAATATTCTCCTGACTTTCTGTTGCACTGAGCACTCGGGCCAGAGCCCTGGACAAGGCGGGTGCTGCCCTGGCACGGCATTCACCTTGACTTGGAGGTGTAGCTACCACACTTCTCTGCACCTTAAAATCAAAATAGTAGTGTGAGCAGGAGCCAGTTGCTAATGCCAGATGATACACAATAACAATGTGTTGTGAATTTTGTAGATCAGGCCAATCTTGTCCAAACTTTTTTTCCCCACTGAGTGGCGTGTTGATAATTTTAGGGCTGTTTAAAATGCCCTAGACATCATTAATATGCTAGTTGGAGAACAAATCACATTAATAAGGCTGTTTAAAACTTGCTCATTGTTACATTTTTCAAGCCAAAAACATATCAAGAACTAGCTTAGCTTACCAACAGTGGTTTAACGAAACATATATACTTTCAAATCTCTATATTTTCACAATTACTAATTACTATTGAATGAAAATTGCTCATAGGTCCTTGGAATTAGTTAGGCATACAGGCTTGTCTTGTACACGTAGAGAGCGCAAGCAGCTAACAACTTGCAGTCACGTTTGCTAACATTAGTTAATAATCGCTATACTAGCTGACTACACAGATAGCTAATGCGTGTTAAATATTGTGTAGTTTACATGTTAAAAGCCAAAAACGCTCAGGATATAATATTTACAATGCTTTATTTGTAACACATTGATTTATAATTTGCTTTAAATCATAAATCAAGTTGACAAACATAATTTTGGGCAAAAAATTGTTTGGTATATCTTGTTACATGATAAGATAATTTTCAAGTTTAGAAGATGTGAAATGCATCCGGTACAGTTTTTTTGTCAAAATTTAAGGAAACATTACATTTAGCAAAAAGAGGAAGTGCTTTATTATTTATTATTTCCAGGCTTTTAAGAGCCACATTAAATGATTAGATGGGCCAGATCTGGAGTCCAAGCATTGTGCTTTAACGTTGCAAACAGCCTCTTAAATTTTTTTTTTTTAGTCAACACTGTTACGTGGCGTGAGCAAGCGTGACATGTTTTGACTTGATGGATGATTAGATTTTTTTTTAATTAATTCTAAAATGTCACCCTGTCACTGTCCTTTCAGGACCTCCAAATAAAAACAACAGAACACCAGAAAACCATTGGAAGTAGCTTTTTTAAAGAACAAAACATCCATCCATCTATCCATTTTCTACCGCTCATCCCGTTCGGGGTCGCGGGGGGTGCTGGAGCCTATCTCAGCTGCATTCAGGCGGAAGGCGGGGTACACCCTGGACAAGTCGCCACCTCATCACAGGGCCAACACAGATAGACAACATTCACACAGTAGGGCCAATTTATTGTTGCCAATCAACCTGGAGGTGGGAGGAAGCCGGAGTACCCAGAGGGAACCCACGCAGTCACAGGGAGAACATGCAAACTCCCCACAGAAAGATCCCAAGCCCGGGATTGAACCCAGGACTACTCAGGACCTCCGTATTGTGAGGCACATGCACTAACCCCTTTCCACCATGCTGCCCAAGAACAAAATAAGAACAATAATAAAGGCAGTTTATTTTTAATTTGCACAAAACACTTTTTGACATGTGTACACATACATTAAAAACATTTACTAGTGAATACATTTTTTCCCATATCAATTCTAAGCAGGAAAATGTGAATTCACTTTTTTTTGCAGAAACTTTCAGCTCTTTCCTTAAAGAAAAACCGCCTTGTTTTTAAGTTCACAAAGTATTGTTATAAGGGTTATTGCATCAACTTGTATAGCTTCTCTCAGTTATTACACCTTTTTGTTGTTTTTTCCCCCCACAATTTTGGAAATGTGCCCATGGTGACGTTTTAAATATTCATCTTACAGATTGAACATGAAAATAGTTCACCTTGTTCAAGGCATTGTTCAGGCTTAATTCAGGGCTCTGGCTTTTGGATTCAACTCCAAAATATGAAGGGGCTCCTGCAGGAGGTGTAAAACGAGGCTTTTTGGCAGCATTGCCGAGGAGCTGACTGGGGGCTCCTGAGCGCCTCATCATAAAAACTCTCTACCTACAGAGAGAAAATATCATTATACAAATATTCACAAGTGAGCTACTGCAAATGGAAACACACTTAGAATTACAACTAGCTACAATATGCTAGAAATCTTAGTCACTAGCTAGCGACAGCTACACAATAACGTTACATGACCTCACTAATAAACAACGTTGACAAGAGGAATTACTTACTAGAGGTTAATTACAAACCATGATTACTGATTAAATTTTGAACAAAACTAATCGTGCGGGTCTGTCCTGACGCAGTGTTGTTTTGTTTCCGCTCCGTTTTCCCGCTGCGTCAGCTGTGAAATGTGTGATTGGTCGAAATCCCGGAAAAGGTTGGTACATTCTTCTTAAGGCAGAGGGGTCCAAAATTTTTGACCGTGGGGCCGCATTGGTCAAAACAAAAGTGTAATCTAATTAAATAAAGCATATAAATTAAATGTATTATCAAAATCACTGCACTTACTTCATTCCTTTTTTAGGTGTTAGAATAAATTCATTCCAACTATGAGTGCTGTCTCATTCGTATCGAACTGCGGTCAAGCCAGCCTAACTTGAATCTGAAATGCGCCTATACGTTAGACATTACGGTAATTGAGCTAAGAAATTAATATAAAATATGTAAAGCATTGAAATGGAAATATAAGAGGTGTATCTCAACTAACTCATATAGGACTATCATCCTGCACTGTTTGGGGTCAATAGGTCACATGACCTGGAAGCTATTGAGCTAAAAAGTAATTTAAAAAAAGTAATACATACATATAAAATATGTAAAGCATGGAAATTGAAATATAAGAGGTGTATCTCCACTAGACCATATAGGACTATCATCCTGCACTGTTTGGGGTCAATAGGTCACATGACCTGGAAGCTATTGAGCAAAAACGCTAATATTTACAGGAATAAATTCATATAAAATGTGTAAAGCATGGAAATATAAATGTAAGAGGTGTATCTCAACCAATCCATATAGGACTACCATCATGCACTGTTTGGGGGTCAATGGGTCACATGACCTGGAAGCTATTGAGCAAAAATGCTCATATTTACAGGAATAAATTCATATAAAATATATAAAGCATTGAAATTGAAATATAAGAGGTTAATCTCAACCAACCCATATAGGACTATCATCCTGCTCTATTTGGGGTCAATAGGTCACATGACCTGGAAGCTATTGAGCTAAAAAGCTCATATTTACAGGAATTAATTCATATAAAATATGTAAAGCAATGAAATTGAAATATAAGAGGTGTAACTCCAATAACCCTTATAGGACTATTATCCTGTAATGTTTGGGGTCAATAAGTCACATGACCTGGAAACTATTGAGCAAAAACGCCAATTTTTAAAGAGATAAATTCATATAAAATGTGTAAAGTGTGGAAATTTAAATGTAAGAGGTGTATCTCCAATAGCTCTTGTAGGACTATTATCCTGCAATGTTTGGGGTCAATAAGTCACATGACCTGGAAGCTATTGAGCAAAAACGCTAATTTTTAAAGAGATGAATTCATATAAAATATGTAAAGCATGGAAATTGAAATATAAGAGATGCATCTCAACCAACTCCTATAGGACTATCATCCTGCACTGTTTGGGGTCAATGGGTCACATGACCTGGAAGCTATTGAGCAAAAACGCAAATTTTTAAAGAGATAAATGTATATAAAATATATAAAGCATGAAAATTGAAATGTAAGAAGTGTATCTCCAATAACTCTTGTAGGACTATTATCCTGCAATGTTTGGGGTCAATAAGTCACATGACCTGGAAGCTATTGAGCTAAAAAGCTCATATTTACAGTATTTAATTCATATAAAATATGTAAAGCATTGAAATAGAAATATAAGAGGTGTATCTCAACCAACTCATATAGGACTATAATCCTGCACTGTTTGGAGTCAATGGGTCACATGACCTGGAAGCTATTTAGCAAAAACGCTAATATTTACATATACTTTGCATATATATATGCTTTACATACAAAATATGTAAAGCATTGAAATAGAAATATAAGAGGTGTGTGAGGTGGTATTGTGTGTATTTGTGTGTATGAAGATGTGTGTGTGAGTGGTGATTTGTCCTACCTCAATAGCTCCCAGGTAATGTGACCTATTGACCCCATACAGTGCAAATTGATAGTCCGATATGGGCTAGTGGAGATACACCTCTTATATTTCAATTTCAATGCTTTACATATTTTATGTGAATATGTCTCTTTAAATATTAGCATTTTAGCTCAATAGCTTCCAGGTCATGTGACCTATTGACCCCAAACATTGCAGGATAATAGTCCTATAGGGGCTATTGGAGATTCACCTCTTGTATTTCTATTTCAATGCTTTACATATTTTATATTAATTTATTACTGTAAATATGAGCTTTTTAGCTCAATAGCTTCCAGGTCATGTGACCTATTGACCCCAAATAGTGCAGGATGATAGTGCTATATAGGTCGGTTGAGATACACCTCTTACATTTCAATTTCCATGCTTTACATATTTTATATGAATTAATTCCGGTAAAAATGAGCTTTTTAGCTCAATAGTTTCCAGGTCATGTGACCTATTGACCCCAAATAGTGCAGGATGATAGTCCTATATGAGTTGGTTGAGATACACCTCTTACATTTCAATTTCCATGCTTTACATATTTTATATGAATTTATTCCTGTAAATATTAGCGTTTTTGCTCAATAGCTTCCAGGTCATGTGACCTATTAACCCCAAACAATGCAGGATAATAGTCCTATAAGGGCTATTGGAGATACATCTCTTATATTTCAATTTCATTGCTTTACATATTTTATATGAATTAATTCCTGTAAATATGAGCTTTTTAGCTCAATAGCTTCCAGGTCATGTCACCTATTGACCCCAAACATTGCAGGATAATAATCCTATATGGGTTGGTTGAGATACACCTTCTTATATTTCAATTTCATTGCTTAACACATTTTATATGAATTTATTCCTGTAAATATGAGTGTTTTTTCTCAATAGCTTCCAGGTCATGTGACCTATTGACCCCAAATAGAGCAGGATGGTAGTCCTATATGGTTTGGTTGAGATACACCTCTTATATTTCCATTTCATTGCTTTACATATTTTATATGAATGTATTACTTTTTTTATTACTTTTTAGCTCAATAGCTTCAAGATCATGTGACCTATTGACCCCAAACATTACAGGATGATAGTCCTATATGAGTTAGTTGAGATACCATCCATCCATCCATTTTCTACCGCTTATTCCCTTTCGGGGTCGCGGGGGGCGCTGGCGCCTATCTCAGCTACAATCGGGCGGAAGGCGGGGTACACCCTGGACAAGTCGCCACCTCATCGCAGTAAAAGAGCCACATCTGGCTCTAGAGCCATAGGTTCCCTACCCCTGCTCAAGGGTTCGATCGAACCCTGGTTAAGAACCACTGCTCTAATACTCTCCCCACCTAAGAGCACTAGTTGAGATACACCTCTTATATTTCTATTTCAATGCTTTACATATTTTCCATCCATCCATCCATTTTCTATCGCTTATTCCCTTTCGGGGTCGCGGGGGGCGCTGGCGCCTATATGAATTTATTAGCTCAATTACCGTAATGTCTAACGTATGGGCGCATTTCAGATTCAAGTGCGGCTGGCCTGACTGCAGGCAGATCGAGTGCCTGTGTGGTCAGGTTTAGGTTTACACAGTTGTTTTTACATGAAATCGGCGATCGCAATAATTCATTGTCTGCATTTTGATTTAATACCAAGTTGAAGAGGGAAGTTTGCCAAATATGTAAGAATACAATACAACCTGCAACAAAGCCCTATTTTCTATGGTAATTGCCATTACACGTGTGTTGCATTTGTATGTTGCAGTGTCTTGACTTTCTGTGTTGCAGTTTATTTTTTTATTTTTTTTAATCTTATTTTAACCTTTCTTTAACCATGAAAAAAATCCCATTTCCAAGGGAGTCCTGGCCAAGGGGCAGCAATGTTACACATAAAATCACATTCACATTACATATTAACATGACAGGATTGACATCAAGTAAAACAGTTACAGATAACTAAGGGTTCCTTCAAATGCTCTCAGTTTAGATGTAAAAGTATTTAAGGACAAACATTCAGTCAGCTTCCAGTCTCATTGTAACATGTTCCAAGCACATAGACAAAAGTGTTTTTTCTCCCAGCTCAGTGCGAGCAAAAGGGACAGAGAGAACAGCTGATCGTTGACTCTCAGTGCATAAGAGTTCGTACTTCTCTGTGAATTTAATGTACAACTGTAATGGGGCATTAGTCCCAGAAGGGCCTTGCACCCGAGAGTACAAGTCACAGTGGTGTATCATGGCTCTACAGTTATTGATGAACCTCAAAGAAGCATGGTTAACAGAGTCGACCATCTGAAGACAGGAACGAGTAGCATTCATATAAAATAGATCACCATAATCTAGCACGGATAAAAATGTGGCAGAGGCAAAGCGCTTGTTTACACCAAAAGAAAAACATCTCTTATTACGGAAGAAAAAAAACAATTTAAGTTTTAGTTTCTTCACCAGTTGATCAATGAAAGGTTTAAAAGTGAGAGAGTCCTCAATTAAAACACCAAGGTATTTATATTCATGCACCATTTCTATGACATTCCCTTGAAGAGTGGACACTAGCGGGGGAATTTGAGGCACCATCCTATGTTTGGAAAACAGCATAAGTTTTGTCTTGTCAGCATTGAGAACCAGTTTTAAAGGCCTACTGAAACCCACTACTACCCACCACGCAGTCTGATAGTTTATATATCAATGATGAAATATTAACATTGCAGCACATGCAAATACGGCATGTGTTGCAAAAAAACGTTGTGTAATGATGACGTGTACGCGTGACGTCACGGGTTTTTAGGAAGTATGAGCACTACACACACACACAGCTAAAAGTCGTCTGCTTTAACGGCATAATTACACAGTATTATGGACATCTGTGTTCCTGAATCTTTTGCAATTTGTTCAATTAATATTGGAGAAGTCAAAGCAGCAAGATGGAGTTGGGAAGCTTTAGCCTTTAGCCACACAAACACACGGTGATTCCTTGTTTAAAATTCATGGAGTTGAAACTTTACTAGGAATCACAGCGGACATGGATCCTGACCACTTGTTAACCAGCAGGTTTCGGTAAGAAAATTGTGGTTAAAAAGTTGGCACTTACCGGATATCAGCTGAGCTTGCGCCTCCCGTACAGCTGCCGTCGACTTCCCCAAGACACTGCGCGTCAACACCTGGCCGTGGACGTACACTTCCGACTATCAGGTGCTGTTAAACTCACTAAAACACTAGCAACACAATAGAAAGATAAAGGATTTCCCAAAATTATCCTAGTAAATTTCTCTAAAAACATATGAATGGACATATCAATGCAACGCGATTGCAATCGCGTTTTTTTTTTATTGTTATTTTATTTTTTTTGTTCTAGTTCCTTCGCTATTTATATCCTCAAACACGAATCTTTCATTCTCACTCAATTTAATGGGGAAATTGTCGTTTTCTCGGTCCAAATAGTACTTTTTGTTGGAGGCTCCCATTAAATACAATGTGAAGATGTGAGGAGCCCCCACACGTGTGACGTCATCGTCTGCAACTTCCGGTAGAGGCAGGGCTTTTCTCCAGTTGCGAACTTTATCGTGGATGTTCTCTACTGAATCCTTTCAGCAAAAATATGGCAATATCGCGAAATGATCAAGTATGACACATAGAATGGACCTGCTATCCCCGTTTAAATAAGAAAATCTAATTTCAGTAGGCCTTTAAGTCAATAAGTGAATTCTGCACACCGACAAAAGCTTTCTGCACGGAAATAACAGCATGTTCAACAGATGATCCAGAGCAATAAATCATTGTATTGTCAGCATGAAAATGCATATTAGCATCAGAGAAATGTTGTTCGAGATCATTGATGTAAAGGATAAATAAGAGGGGCCCCAATACAGATCCCTGAGGCACTGCTTTATGAACAGTGACGAAATCTGAACAAAGGCGATTGTATTTAATACACTGGGTCCTGTTTTCTAAATAATTTGAAAACCAAGCGATCATGAGTGGGAAATGTTGCTTGGATTGGGTCATATAATACACCCTTTGCTCTGATTGCTTTTGCGCTCACTCTTGGCATTCTCTTGATAAGCTTCAAGAGGTAGTCACCTTAAATGGTTTTGACGTCACAGGTGGGCTTGAAGCTCATCGAGAGAATGCCAAGAGAGTGCAAAGCAGTAATCGGAGCAAAGGATGGCTATTTTGAAGAAACTAGTATATAAAACCTGTTTTCAGTTATTTCACCTATTTGTTAAGTACATAACTCCACATGTGTTCATTCATAGTTTTGATACCTTTAGTGACAATCTACAATGTAAATAGTCATGAATATAAAGAAAACACATTGAATGACGAGAAGGCGTGTCCAAACTTTTGGCCTGTACTGTATGTATAGTTACTTTACATGCAGTCAGCATTCAGCCCTCGACCAAATTTTTTTAGCCCAATGCGGCTCCCAAGTCAAAAAGTTTGGACACCACTGCCGTAAATATCCACTATAAAAGTTAATACTGTACATTACTATTACATTATTTTAAAAACTACAGTAGTTATTCGTAGGATTACTTTTTAGTGTTGTTACACAATGTTTCTTAACTAAACGTTTGTTTCTATTTTTTACAAGGCATGTAACATGTTAAAACTGTGCTGTTTTGGGGGGAGCAAGTCACAACTTTTCATTTGAATGGGCGATGTCGATTTGAGATGAAAGTGTTATTTGTTAAGAGCTCTGTCACAGAACCAATTAAGATGGCAAATTGAAGTATTACTGCATTTGCTAATTCAATGCTGAAAAGGGTTACTTAAATAAAGTTGCATGAGGTGTGCCAATACAGTGCAATAGTTCAATATAATGGTACAGATGATGGACTTTATCATGATGTGTTAAATACTTCTGCTAATGTGTGTGGCCATGAATAGAAGGCATGCAGGAGTTGAGGTTGCCTGTTGATTTTTGACGTCATCCATGTTGTGCAGCCTTTAATCCAATCAGAGTTTAATCCGAGTTCATCCTACATCCAGAGAGAGAGCGAGAGTAATGTACAGGAAAAGGCAGCAGCGATGTGAGGGCAGCAGCACAAAACAGCTGACCATGCAGCAACATGCGTTGACATGTGACATACAATTCGGTCTCATTTGTCCCTCAGCTCTGGTCCATCCTCGTCTGACAGCTGCTTCTTCAAGCCTTTGTTGCCAGGGATACTTCTCCATGGAGTTACACTCCCACATGTAGGGGCGGGCCTTCAGAGAGAGGAGACCCTCAGGTGTATGGAGCGGCGAGGACTGAAGAAGGGCAACACCTAGCTCGGAGATAAAAGTCAGCAGAGAAAAAGGTAATTAAGACATGAGGGAAAGTGTCGTGCAAAAGTTCTGCATTCTCATGTGTGCTATTTTTGTTGTTGCAGAATGGGGTATGACTTGGAGAGGTTTGTGGGCTACGTGAACGAGGGGCTGCTGTGCTGTGTGTGTCGAGACGTGCTGGAGCGGCCCCTCCAGGCGCCCTGTGAACACGCCTTCTGCAGCGCCTGCATCAGCAGCTGGCTGCTTCATTACCACACCTGTCCAGAGGATAGACAGCCACTGGATGTGGGCGGTCTCAAACCTCTTTACAGGTGAAGCATACCTTCCATTGTTGTCATATCTCACTTCATCACATCATTGCATGTGTGTGTGTGTTTTGGCAGGTACATGCGTAATGACCTGAGCCGTCTGCAGATCCGTTGTGTCAATGCAGGACACGGATGTGACGCCGTATGCCCGCTGGAGAGTCTGCATGCCCATGAGGATGAGTGCGACTACGCTTTTGTGTCATGCTCTAACCCCGGTATGGAACTTTTTGTTTTTATAACTGCATCCTTCCATCCATTTTCTACCCGTTGTCCCTCTTGCGTTCGAGGGGTTGCTGGAGCGTATCTCAGCTGCTGTACTCCCACAAATCACTTTATGATACTGTCCACAGAGATGCTTGGGTATACTTTAAAATAGTCAGATTTGCTATCCTCTGAAAATAAGTCAGTACATGTTTTAGTATGAGCACCATTGTTATCTAGCACCGCCTTATTCCTCTTTGACATGCACAGGTTGTTAATAGAATCCTCTTCCGCTCCTCCATGATGACAACACATGTGGACACTTTCTTCCTTCTGCCGAGAGGGGACCTATAATACATTGTGTCTTTTCTGACTTACAAATGTAGTTACAAAGTTGGATACTCGTGTTCAACAATGTCAACGCCTGGACTCATAAGGTTCATGCATTTTGGCGTGACCTCGCATGTAGTTTTGGTTGCTTCTTTTCGCTGGGTTTTGCAGTCTGGCTATGTTGTGATGTCACAGCAAGGTGGAAGCACTTATTTACACTCAGTCAAGCTTTAGGTTATGAGGAAACACAAAAAAAGGTAGGATAAAGTATTATTTTCATTTGATTTTGGCATTCGCATAATAACACAAATGTGTGACATAAATGTCGCTAAAAGTAGATTTTTTTTATATAGTCTAAAGTGATCGGAGCATGTGCAGGTGTGCTTAATGTTGTGACCGAGTTAATCCATACAATGTTTGAGTTCCGACAGTTCCTGGGGAAAAAGTAGCGAAGACATCCATCTTTAAAACTCAAAGCTCAGAGCGCTTTATCGTGTGTGTGTGGGTGGCATTGGGAACAAGGTGTTGAAGTGTCTTGCCTAAGGACACAACAGTCGTGACAAGGATGGCGGAAGCTGGATTTGAACCAGAAACCCTCAAGTTTCAGGCCAGCTGCTGTACCATCAGAGTCACGCCACCCGAGTGTGGTGCAAAATGTACACCAACGCATAGCCAATGCATATTTTCTAGATCAGTGTTTCTCAAACATTTTTCACCAAGTACCACCTTAGAAAAAACCTAATGACCAAAGCATAGTAGGGCTAAGTATTTTTTCTTTAAATAATGCAGAAGTTTTATTGAACAAGTATATTTCATTTTTTTGGCTACTGCACTGTGTTTCAATATAGGAAAAAAAACACTGTACTTTATTCAGGATCGAAAGTGTTTAGATTAGAATCATCATAGGTCCCCTTTAAAGATGTCCCACAGGCGCTTAACTCAGAGACATACTTGACCACTTCATCACTTTCATCTTCCTCACTTGTCATCTTGTAGGCATGATTGGGCTCCTTTATTATGTTGGATAATGTCTATACATCATCGAGTGGTCAGCTGTTTCCTTGTTCCCTGTTCATGGAAGTTTATTGCAAATCATAAATCATGCCTCTCACCTGAATAGTAGAAAAACGAGAATACAATGCGACAAGTTGGTACACTTTGACAGCCAATTTAGACCCGAGAATGGAAAGAACGAGACAAAAGGACGCTTGGTTCCACTCCCCTTTTCTTCGCGAGTATTACAAGTCTTTCTTCATCAAAATGTGAATATAGAAAGCTCCTAGCAGTTGGCATCCTAATGACAGCAAACATTGTACAGTTAGTGATGTATTATTGTGTTAGTTGGCTCTCATAAAGTCTGCAGTGAGTTTTAATCTGTAATGTTGTTGCGTTGCGTTTTTTATATGAATGTCTGCGTGTTGGCCCTGCGATGAGGTGGCGACTTGTCCGCCCGATTGTAGCTGAGATAGGCGACAGCGCCCCCCGCGACCCCAAAAAGGGAATAAGCGGTAGGAAAATGGATGGATGGATGTCTGCGTACGTTTAAAATGATCAAAATCTGTAAATATTGAATGTTACTATAAATATGCCCGTAACTACATTACATATATACTTACATTATGCATATTAAATCTTAAGAGAGGTGTTTGGATGTTTTTCAAAGCTTTATATAGCAGAATAAAGTGGCTCTCACAGGCTCCATTATAAGCGGAATTTTGATCGCATTTATGTACTATTTAGAATGCATACAAAAAAGAAAAACATATGTGCCCATGTTTTACATATGAATTGTGAATGATAGGCAAAATAAGGTGCAGTATATATATATATATATATATATATATATATATATATATATATATATATATATATATATATATATACATGAATATATATATATGTATATATATATACATATATATATACATATATATACATAAACATGTATATATATATATATATATATACATATATATATATATATATATATATATATATATATATATATATATATATATATATATATATATATATATATCGGTATATACACTGACTGCTCTAAAGGCCATCCAAGTTCCATTGTCCATTTAAAGAAGGAATACATACACTATTAAAGGTGTAGACACTGCATCTCATTTAAATGTGACTTGATTACTGTAGTGTGTAACGGTATTGTATCATAAAAGTAATTTGAGCTGTTCGAACGCAACAGGTGGCCCCTCAATCAACATGGCAACCATGATGCGTCTATGGGATTTGTTCGGAGGGCAGCCGGGGTCAACTTCCCATCATTTTTTAATGACTTTGTTTACAATGTGCCTGTTGTCTCAACATGGTTGTTGTTGTTGACAGGTGGCGAGTACATGTGTTACCTCTTTGGTAGGTACAGTATAGTGACTACCGCATGCAGAGTGGCTTGTCTTTTGTAGTGCTGCAGCATGCAGATAGTACTTTGTGTGAATGTATCTGAAAAGGCCTGTTTCTTGCAAGGTTGTCCTGCCCAGGTAGAGAGGCGTGGCTTGGAGGAGCACCTGTCCGAATGTAGCTTCTGCAGCAGAGAGTGTCCATACGGCTGCGGCCACACCCTTCTCTCCACTGAGCAGCCGCATCACAACTGTGTGGCAGAGTTGCGCACTGAAGTGGAGATGCTGCGGTGTGTATGACAAACGCCGCGTTACCTGTCAGACCTTCTGTGTGGGTTGAGCTTTGCATTTCCCACATGTTAGGGTGGAGATGCTGTGCAAGGTGGAGGAGGTGAGACGAGAGATGGAGTCTCGGTTGGACTCCCAGAGGAGACACATGGTGCAGAAAGAGTCGCAGCTGAAGAATGAAGTGGAGGAGGTGAAGGTAACATGCTGACAATCTTCCCAACAGGTATTCACTGTAGAGTACTTCCATGTGTTCCAGGGTCAAAACTGTCACATTAACCTTATAAGCTGCCATACAAGTATACAAAGAAACCGAATAATATGGTCCCAATAATGGTCCCATTATGATTCAGTTCTTTGGTCATCATGTTGCAACTCTGATACCATCTATCAATCCATCCATCCATCTTCTTCCGCTAAACCGAGGTCGGGTCGCGGGGAAGCCCAGACTTTTCCTCTCCCCAGCTACTTCGTCCAGCTCTTCCCGGGGGATCCAGAGGCGTTCCCAGGCCAGCCGGAAGACATAGTCTACCCAACGTGTCCTGGGTCTCCGCCGTGGCCTCCTACCGGTCGGACGTGCCCTAATCACCTCCCTAGGGAGGCGTTCGAGGCGTTGAGATGCCCGAACCACCTCATATGGCTCCTCTCGATGTGGAAGAGCAGCAGCTTTACTTTGAGCTCCTCGTGGATGGCAGAGCTTCTCACCCTATCTCTATGGGAGAGCCCCGCCACCCTTTCGTTCATAACCCAAAGCTCATGACCATGAATCCCGTTCCCATAAGAATGGGAACGTACCTCGTCCGGTAAATTGAGAGCGTTGCCTTCCGGCTCAGCTCCCTCTTCACCACAATGGATTGATACAGCGTCTGCATTACTGAAGACACAGCACCGATCCGCCTGTCAATCTTACGATCCACTCTTCCCTCACTCGTGAACAAGACTCGGAGGTACTTGAACTCTTCCACTTGGGGCAGGAGACCCTGCCCAACCCGGAGATGGCACTCCACCCTTTTCCGGGCGAGAAACCTGAACTCGGACTTGGAGGTGCTGATTCTCATCCCAGTCGCTTCACACTCAGCTGCAAACCGATCCAGTGAGAGCTGAAGATCCTGGCCAGATGAAGCCATCAGGACCACATCATCTGCAAAAAGCAGAGACCTAATCCTGGAGCCAACAAAACCGGATCCCCTCAACGCCTTGACTGCGCCTAGAAATTATGTCCATAAAAGTTATGAACTGAATCGGTGACAAAGGGCAGCCTTGGCGGAGTCCAACCCTCACTGGAAACGTGTCCGACTTACTGCTGGCAATGCGGACCAAGCTCTGACACTGATCGTACAGGGAGCGGACCGCCACAATCAGACAGTCCGATACCCCATACTCTCTGAGGACTCCCCACAGGACTTCCTGAGGGACACGGTCGAATGCCTTCTCCAAGTCCACAAAGCACATGTGACTGGTTGGTATAGAGCTGGTCCACAGTTCCACGACCAGAACGAAAACCACACTGTTCCTCCTTAATCCGAGGTTCAACTATCCGGTGTAGCCTCCTCTCCAGTACACCTGAATAGACCTTACCGGGAAAGCTGAGGAGTGTGATCCCATGACACCCTCCGGTTCCCCTTTTTAAAGAGAGGAACCACCACCCCGGTCTGCCAATCCAGAGGTACCGCCCCCGATGTCCACACGATGCTGCAGAGTCTTATCAACCAAGACAGCCCCACAACATCCAGAGCCTTAAGGAACTCCAGGCAGATCTCATCCACTCCCGAGGCCTTGCCACCAAGGAGCTTTTTAACTACTTCAGCAACCTCAGCTCCAGAAATAGGAGAGCCCACCACAGATTCCACAGGCACTGCTACCTCATAGAAAGACGTGTTGGTGGGATTGAGGAGGTCTTCAAAGTATGTAGTATGTATATATGTATATATATATATATATATATATATATATATATATATATATATATATGGATCATGTTTTGTTTTGTCATGTTATGTTTTTGATTTTGGACAATCAGTCACGTTTTGCACTTCCTGGTTTTGTTTGTTTCCATGCCAACCTCATTAGTTTTCACCTGTCACGTCCCTGTTCTCAGCCTCACCTGTTTTCACTAATCATCACAGCTATTTCAGTCACTCTTTTTCTTGTCTTCGTGATGATCCTTCTGTCAGGCTGGGGCTGTGGATGTTTGTACTTACATTCATGCCTGACTCGTCCCACATCATCCTTGCATCGAGGAAGCACAAACATCCACAGCCCCAGCCTGACAGAAAAGAGTGACTTAAATAGCTGTGATGATTAGTGAAAACAGGTGAGGCTGAGAATAGGGACGTGACAGGTGAAAACTAATGAGGTTGGCATGGAAACAAACAAAACCAGGAAGTGCAAAACGTGACTGATTGTCCAAAATCAAAAACATAACATGACAAAACAAAACATGATCCATAGATGTGACAATATATATATATATATATATATATATATATATATATATATATATAATCTGTCTCATTGCAGATTAGACAAACTGCTATTTTATCACACTGAACAATAAAAGGTCATATGTCCACCGATGTTGAAAAAATCAACACTTTTGAGTCTATTTTACGATTCCCCAACGATTTCGCCATTTTTTTTCCTCGTGCACTAATTGACTGCGGCGTGAGCGTGATGATGTCACTTTTAGACAATATGATTTGCCTAATGGGCTATTACACCCCGATAGTAACAAGCAGTAGAAAATGAATTGATGGAAGGGCTAGAAAGTACAGATAAAGAATCTATATTAATAAAAAATAAAAAATAAAAAACATTTTATTTTTATTTTTTACTTAATAACACCCTTGGGCCAGATTGTGGACGCTGGCGGGTGGTAGTTTGGGGACCCCTGTGATAGCATATACACTCAATGACTGCTATTATTAGCTAACAACACCTAAAGTGAATGCGCGTGCATGTGTTATGCACGCATGTAACTACATAAACTATGATTTACCAGAGCAGCTAGGAGACCCCGTGAGTAACAAGTGGTAGAAATTGAATTGATGGTCTAGAAAGGACAGATTAAAAAAATAATAATTCAATTAAAGCTGCAAGCAGCGATGGACGGGACCGACTTTTGCTGGTGTTTCCTGCCTTTATCCATTCAACATATCTTTACCTGCACATTACCTACCTTCCCTGCATCCCGGGGTCACGCTGGTGCTTCTTTCTGTCACCCATACACGGTGGTGCTTCCTGCCATCACCCAGGCAACATATTTTTACCTGCACATTACCTACCTTCTCTGTATCCTGGTGTCCAACTGGTGCTTCCTTCTTTGACCCAGTTAACATATCATTACCCGCACAGTACCTACCTTCTCTGCATTGTGTGTTCACGCTGGTGTTTCCTGCTTTTAAGCGGCCATCTTGAGACGGCAGCAGCGCAGCAGCATCAGCGCAGCTGTTCTTTGAAGGCTCGTAAAATCAAAACCTGAGCAGTTATTAAAACTATTTTCTCAACTTTTAATCAGAAGGGTTCAATCTCTTTCCTGTGCGAGTTTGAAGCCGACACAACAAACGCGCTCAGAGGAGATCATGTTGGAAAAAAGGTGATGGGTTTTTACAAAACTTTTGTTTTGAAGGGGTAATTGCCAACTTCCTGTTGATTATTGTTGAAGGGTGTAATTGAATGAAATGTAGGTCTAAGTGAGACCTACATAGAGGTTTTTGTTTCATATTTCTACGACATTCCTACCGGAAGTTACAATCAGTTTTGTCTGTGTTTTCTTCCTAGGAGCAGTTTTGTCAGTGTTTTATTCCTAGGGGGCGCTAGAGCGCAGTTTTGAGTTTTGGGCTGTTTTTTTTTATTAGATCGCAATTTTCGCCAGTCCTGATGTGTGTGTCCAGTTTGGTGAGTTTTGAAGCATTTCAAGGGGGTCAAATTACAGCTCAAAGAGGCAAAAATGACATTTTTTTAGGAAACATTTGTTTTGAAGGGGTTTCTGCCAACTTCCTGTTGGTTTTTGCTGAAGGAGGTCAGTGTATGAAATCTAGGCCTACATAGAGATTTTTGTTTCATGCCTCTACGACATTCCTAACGGAAGTTACAAGCAGTTTTGTCTGTGTTTTTTCCTAGGGGGCACCAGACCGCAATTTTGAGTTTGGGGTTTTGGTTTTTTGATTAGATTTTGCAATTTTCGCCAGTCCTGATGTGTGTATTAAATTTGGTGAGTTTTGAAGAATGTCAAAGGGGTCAAATTACAGCTCAAAGAGGCGCGGTATAATAATAATAAAACCTTAGAAATACAATAGGGTCCTCTGTCCCAAAGGGACATTCGGTCCCTAAAAAGTTAAAAAATACTTTTTTTTTTTTTTTTTTACTCGGGTGTACCCGCGGGTCATAGTTTGGGGAACCCTGCTTTAATTCTTCTACTTTTTGGCAGTTGTACGTTTTTCATAATGTGATTTATGTAACTAAGGTGTTTACTCTAGATCAGTGTTTTTCAACCACTGTGCCATGGAAGATTATCTAATTTCACCCATTTGGGTTTAAAATATGTTTTTGCAAACCAGAAATTATTGTCGGCAAATGATATGTTGTTGTTGAGCGTCGGTGCTGTCTAGAGGTCGGCAGAGTAACCGTGTAATACTCTTCCATATCAGAAGGTGGCAGCCAGTAGCTAATTGCTTTGTAGATGTCGGAAACATCAAGAATCAGCGTGCAGGTAAAAAGGTATCTAATGCTTAAACCAAAAATAAACAAAAGGTGAGGGGCCCTAAGAAAAGTAATTGAAGCTTAGGGAAGGCTATGCAGAATAAAATTAAAACTTAACTGGCTACAAAGTAAACATTAACAGAATACTTGACGACAGCAAAAACTTACTGTGGAGCAAAGATGGCATCCACAAAGTACATCCAAACATGACATGACAATCAACAATGTCCCAACCAAAAAAAGGATAAAAAGAACTGAAATATTCTTGATTGCTAAAACAAAGTAGATGCGGGAAATATCGCTCATGAAACTGCTACAGGAAAAAACCAAAGAGAAAAAGCCACCAAAAGAGGAGCGCAAGACAAAAACTAAAACACTACACAGGATAACAGCAAAAAAGTCTAAATAAGTCACGGCGTGATGTGAAAGATGGTGACAGTACACCTACTTTGAAACAAAAGCTATAGTGATGCATGGTTGGTTATGGTTTAAAGCAGGGGTCTCAAACTCAATTTACATGGGGGCCACTGGATGCAGAAAGTGGGTGAGGCTGGGCTGCAAGAAAAGATTTCTTTAAAAAATCTAACATGCAGTTTTTAATGAATTCACCTTCTATGAATGGATTTCCCGCCCTAGCAACATACTTACCAACCCTCACGATTTTTCCGGGAGACTCCTGAATTTCAGTGCACCTCCCGACAATCTACCGGTGCAACCATTCTCCCGAATTTGTCCCAATTTTCACCCGGCCGACATTATTAAGGGCTGCCGTGACTGCACTGCCTTTAACGTCCTATACAACTACAACAGTGGTTCTCAACCTTTTTTCAGTGATGTACCCCCTGTGAACATTTCTTTAATTCAAGTACCCCCTAATCAGAGCAAAGCATTTTTAGTTGGAAATTAGAGATAAAGAAGTAAAATACAGCACTATGTCATCAGTTTCTGATTTATTAAATTGTATAACAGTGCAAAATTTTGCTCATTTGTAGTGGTCTTTCTTGTACTATTTGGAAAAAAAGATATAAAAATAACTAAAAAACATGATGAAAAATAAACATGTAATTCAATTATAAAAAATGATTTCTACACATAGAAGTAATCATCAACTGAAAGTGCCCTCTTTGGGGATTGTAATAAAGATCCGTCTGGATTCATGAACTTAATCCTGAACATTTCTTCACAAAAAAAGATATCTTTAACATCAATATTTATGGAACATGTCCACATAATCTAGCTGTCAACACTGAACATTGCATTGTTGCATTTCTTTTCACAGTTAATGAACTTACATTCATATTTTGTCGAAGTATCATCCAATAAATATATTTATACAGCATTAATGAATCGCTGCCATTTTTTAGAATATTTTGAATTAATCTTACCTGTTCTTTGACATATCTTCACGTACCCCCAGGGGTTCACGTAATTTCAATAAAAGAACTACTGTTCAACGGCTTATCATCGCGGACGCTTTTACATCACACAACCATAGTGACAGCTTTGCATCATGTTGTGTAAGACTTGTGCAGTACAATATTAGTGGCTGCAAGACGTACTTGGTCAACAGCTATACAGGTCACACTGAGGGTGGCCGTATAAACAACTTTAACACTGTTACAAATATGCGCCACACTGTGAACCCACACCAAACAAGAATTACAAACACATTTTGGGAGAACATCTGCACCCTAACACAACTTAAACACAAGAGAAAAAATACCCAGAATACCTTGCAGCCCTATCTCTCCCGGGCTACATACACCACCTCAACCGACGCAAGTAGGGAGAGTGGGGGTGTGGGGGGTTGGTGGTAGCGGGGGCATGTATATTTTAGCCCGGAAGAGTTATGGCTGATGGGATTCTGGGTATTTTTTCTGTTACGTTTATGTTGTATTACGGTGCGGATGTTCTCCTGAAATGTGTTTGTCATTCTTATTTGGTGTGGGTTCACAGTCTGGCACATACTTGTAACAGTGTTAACGTTTTTTTACGGCCACCCTCAGTGTGACCTGTGTAGCTGTTAATCAAATATGTCTTGCAATATAACACGTGCTTACTGCATAGCCATTTGCAACATTTAATGGGGCTTGCATGCTCTCTATACAGGATGTAGAGGCCGCTAACGGTAGCACCATTATGGCGCCCCCTGAATACTGTTGTTTGGGTAAAGATGGTCAGGAATTTCGGGAAAATGGTTACCCCGAAATTCAGGGGGACTCCTGGGAAAATTGGGAACGTTGGGAAGGATGTAGCTGTCAAGCGCCGTTTATATTAAACTCGCAGGCCGCACCAACATTAAATTGTCATATCAAAGTGCGGGCCGCAAAATAAGGTCTCGCGGGCCGCATGTTTGAGACCCCTGGTTTTAAGTCATATCCAACAATTGCGACAACGACTTTTAACTGTGAACTGAGTTTTTTTTTTTTCTTAATTCTGCTCCTGGTGTGCCTCCGGATTTTTTCAACGCAAAAAATGTGCCTTGGTTCCAAAAAGGTTGAAAAACACTGTTCTAGATGCAGTCAGTAATTCAGGTATACTCGTGGTGTTCCTGAAGGTTCCATTCTAGGTTCTCTCTTTTTCATGACGTTGTTCAATTCATAAATCGTGTGATACTCACAGTTTTGCAGCAGATTCCTAAAATCCTTAAGAGTGTTGTCATAAGGAAGATCCTTCGACTAGGTTTTATGCAGAAGGTCTCTAAACAGAAGTAACTCTGACAAAATAAGACTAAAATCAAATGTTCGCTGAAGAGGATGCTGGTTCTCCAGTATACAAAACAAGGCTAGAAGTGAAGGGAGATGTGGTTTATATACTGCATGTATAAACCTGCATCTTTATTTGATTTGAGAAAAGGTTTTAACAACTCCCAATTTTTGCTATTAAGGGCCAGTTGTCCTGTGTGATGGCGGACATGCGTGCGCTTCTTGGAGCAGAACGCCTAAGGAGACAGGAGTTGGCAGAGGTGGAGCTGGAGAAGCAGGAATTGTTGGAGCTTCTCAGGGACCTACACCCTGCCAAGAGTCAGCAGTCTGTGAACCAGGTGGGCAGAGAGCACCTTCAGGAGAGTCCTCATCAGAGCCCTGCAAGGGAAGCCACCTACGAGTCTTTGAGGCACCAGAGGAGGGAGATTTCGTTCAATCTTTCCAGTCCATCACTTCAATCACCGTTGGATGCATCAACTTATCCTGCTTCGCCTCAGCCGAGCGATGGAGCGCGCAGGAGTGGAACCAGGAGTGTGACGCTGGACTGCATCAAGAGGAAGAGTAGGGAGGTCACAGTCATCTGACAAGACTGCAATGAAGATCAGCCAAATAAGGACACATTTGAACTGCAAAACCAGTGAAATTGGCACATTGTGTAGTTCGTAAATAAAAACAGAATACAATGATTTGCAAATCCTTTTCAACTTATGTTCAACTGAATAGACTGCAAAGACAAGATTTTTAATTTTCGAATTGAGAAACATAATTTTCCCCCCCAAATAACCGTTAACTTCGAATTTAATGGCAGCAACACATTGCAAAAAAGTTGGCACAGGAGGATTTTTACCACTGTGTTACATGGCCTTTCCTTTTAACAACACTCAGTACACGTTTTGGAACCGAGACCAATTTTTGAAGCTTTTCAGGTGGAATTCTTTCCCATTCTGGCTTGATGTACAGCTTGAGTTGTTCAACAGTCCGGGGTCTCCATTGTGGTATTTTAGGTTTCATATTGCACCACACATTTTCAATGGGAGACAGGTCTGGACTACAGGCAGGGCAGTCTCGTACCCGCACTCTTTTACTATGAAGCCAAGCAGTTGTAACACGTGGCTTGGCTTGCTGAAATAAGCAGGGGCGTGCATGAAAAAGACATTGCTCCAAAACCTGTATGGGGACCAAAGTGGTGACCCTCGCCCCATCCTTGTTTGTGGATGACTGAGCATTTCATAGACGCTGCTTTTACACCCACTCATGTCATCCACCTGTTCCAAATTAGCCTGTTCACCTGTGTGATGTTTCAAATAAGTGTTTGATGAGCATTCCTCAACTTTCTCAGTCTTTTTGCCACTTGTGCCAGCATTTTTGAAACATGTTGCAGGCATCAAATTCCAAATGAGCTAATGTTTGTAAAAAAAAAAAAAAAAAAAAAAAGTTTTCCAGTTACAACATTGAATATCTTGTCTTGGCAGTCTGTTCAGTTGAATATAAGATGAAAAGGCTTTGCAAATCATTGTATTCTGTTATTTAAGATTTACACAATGTGCCAACTTCACTGGTTTTGGGTTTTGTGTAAAAGTCATGGGTGAGGTGCTATGGTATGTTGGGAGTCGATACTTGGAGCAAAAACCGTTTTTGTGTTTGAAAGATTTTGCGTCAATCCACTGTAAAGGAATCGTTTTACTGGAGATGAATATGAATAAACTTATAGGCTCATTTTTATTGATTAGTGTCACAAAAAGTAAAGTAATGCTTCTTGTAGTTAACAAGTAACTATTCATAAAGCAGCAGAAACATGTCAGTTGTAGCTTGTAAGGGTTGAGGAGAAAAATCATAACTATACAGATAACATTTTTATATATTTACTAATACCAAAAATAATACACATTAAAATACAATTATGTTGTATGCTCTCAAGGGCCAATTTTCACATATCTTGGAAAGAGCACCATAATTTTCTATACTTTAATTAGCATCCAGTAGTTCTGAGTGCCTGACAAAAGGTTAAATTTTAATTCGAAAAACTGTAAAATCAAATCAAAATTATTGTTAAATATAATTCAGGTAATGAGTGCCCAACAAAAGTAAATTAGGATGGATAAAACAATATTAAATACAATCCAAAATGATTTTTTTTCCAAAGAAATGCTTCAATTAAAAATAAATCTTGTAAGGTACTATAATCATTTTCTAAGGTTAAATAGTTGAATTTTCAAGTATTTTAAGCAGTGAGTTCCTAAAAAATGGGGAAATGAGAAAAATGTCATCCATCCATTCGTCCGTTTTCTACCGCTCTACCGCTACAATCGGGCGGAAGGTGGTGTACATCCTGGACAAATCGCCACCTCATCGCAGGGCCAACACAGATAGACAGACAACATTCACACTCACATTCAAACACTAGGGCCAATTTAGTGTTTCCAATCATCCTCAGGTGCATGTTTTTGGGAGGTGGGAGGAAGCTGGAGTACTCGGAGGGAACACACGCAGTCTCGAGGAGGACATGCAACCTCCACACAGAAAGATCCCGAGCCCGGGATTGAACCCAAGACTACTCAGGACCTTCGTATTGTGAGGCAGACGCGCTAACCCCTTTGTGGTTTCCTTCCGGGTACTCTGGAAGGAAACCACACAGAGAGGACGGCCTCCAAAGAGAGGACGGCGTGGCGAAGTTGGTAGAGTGGCTGTGCCAACAATCTGAGTGTTACTGGTTCAATGCCCACCTTCTACCATCCTAGTCACGTCCGTTGTGTCCTTGGGCAAAACACTTCACCCTTGCTATGACCTTCGTATTGTGAGGCAGACGCACTAACCCCTGTACCCACCGTGCTCAGAAAAATATCAAATAAATCAAAATATGATTGTCAAATATTTTCTTGTAAACAAATGCTTGAATTTAAAAAGAAAATCATGTAATGAAGCATAATAATTTTTGTGATTTAAATATTGATTTTTCAAATATTTCAGACTGTGTAAATTTACACGGATAGAAAATATAAAACAAAATCAAATTGATTGTTAAATATTTTTCCCCAAAAGACTTGAATTTAAAACACAACATAGCATAATTTTCTGTTGTTACAATAGTGAATTTTCAAGTACTTAAAACAATAAGTGCCCAACAAAAGTAAAGTAAGATTGAAAAAATAGTATTTCCCAAAAAATGCTTGAATTAAAAAAATATACAAAACATGGCATAATCATTTTCCGTGGTTAAAATATAGAATTTTCAATTACTTCAAACAATAACTAAAATAAAGATGAAATATATATCAAATCCAAAATATGACTTTTAAATATTAGTTCTACACAAATGTTTAAATTAAAAAAAATATATATTGTAAAAGTTTGATCCTCAGTCTTTCTGTGTGGAGTTTGCATGTTCTCCACTAGACTGTGTGGTTTCCTTCCGGTACTCCGAAAGGAAACCACATAGTGAGGACGGCTTCAGAAGAGAGGACGGCGTGGCGAAGTTGGTAGAGTGGCTGTGCCAGCAATCTGAGGGTTACTGATTCAATCCCCACCTTCTACCATCCTAGTCACGTCCGTTGTGTCCTTGGGCAAGACACTTCACCCTTGCTCCTGATGGGTCCTGGTGAGCGCCTTGCATGGCAGCTCCCGCCATCAGTGTGTGAATGTGTGTGTGAATGAGCGAATGTGGAAATACTGTCAAAAAGGGGTAGAAAACCGCTATACAAGTACAACCCATTTACCAAAGACATGCACCTGTGGATAGGTTGATTGGCAACACTAAATTGGCCCTAGTGTGTGAATGTGAGTGTGAATGTTGTCGGTCTATCTGTGTTGGCCCTGTGAAGAGGTGTTGACTTGGTCAGGGTGTACCACGCCTTCTGCCAGAATGCAGCTGAGAAAGGCTCCAGCACCCCCCGCAACTCCGAAAGGGACAAGCGGTAGAAAATGGATGTAAAGTACCATAATCATTTTCTGTGGTGAAAATATTAAATTTTCAAATCGTGGCCAACATAAGGTTAAACTAAGAGAGCTAATCTCTTTTACGTTAAAAAGAAAACAAATGAAAGAGAAAGTCAATTACTATGAACTTTAATTCTGAATAAGACAACATAAAATCAAACAACACAAAAGAAATGACATAATGATCACCACGGACGCATTTCCATGAAGACGGCACATACAAGATCCTGATTGGTCCATTTGGAGCCCTAAGAGGCTTGAGTCAATGCCCAGGTGGATTTACCTGGTAAAGGAGCGGACATGTCGGCCCCTGCCGCCTCCGCTTCCTCCCCCACCGCTAAATTTGCTCATCTGGGATCCTCTGCCTCCTCCTCCCCCTCCTCCGCCCGGGTTGCCCCCGCCTCCTCCTCCACCAAGCCATGACAGCCCTGTGCCTCCTCTGCCACGTGGGGCGCGATCACGTGGAGCCAGGCGATATGCATCTGGTGGAGGAAGAGAAAATAAGTTCCGAAATGCTTTTCCAGTAGAAGAGTGTGTCGTTCCTTACTGGCAGGAAGTTGTCTGGAGGGCAAAGGTCCTCGTGTGAAGTTGCCTTGGCCTCCGCGAGGTTCACTGTAGGTTCCTCTGTGAGTGACGGCCGGGACTTGGCCGCTCCACGATGAGCCTCCTCGGCCTCCCTCCCTGCGGGGGTAGTTACCTGTGGAACAAAGATTTTAGCGCCCTCTGCTGGCTCTACTGAAAAGTGCAAAATGGATATAATTATTAACTGGAACCCATTTAAAGGCCTATTGAAACCCACTACTACCGACCACGCAGTCTGATAGTTCATATATCGATTGCAACATATGCCAATACGGCCTTTTTAGTTTACTAAATTGCAATTTTAAATTTCCCGGGACTTTTTTTTTTTAAAACGTCGTGTAATAATGACGTGTACGCGTGACGTCACGGGCTGTTATGAATATGAGCGCTGCGCACACACACAGCTAAATGCCGTGTGCTTTAACGGCATAATTACACAGTATTTTGGAGACCTGTGTTGCTGAATCTTTTGTAATTTGTTCAATTAATATTGGAGAAGTCAAAGTAGAAAGACGGAGTTGGGAAGCTTTAGCCTTTAGCAACACAAACACACGGTGATTCCTTGTTTAAAATTCACAGAGTTGAAACTTTCCTATGGATTACAGCGGACATGGATCCCGACCACTTGTCAACCAGCAGGTTTCGGTGAGAAAATGTGGTTAAAAAGTCGCCACTTACCGGATATCAGCTGAGCTTCTGCCTTCAGTACAGCTGCCGTCGACTTCTCCGAGACACTGCGCGTCACTTCAGACTATCAGGTATTATTTAACTCACTAAAACACTAGCAACACAATAGAAAGATAAGGGATTTCCCAGAATTATCCTAGTAAATGTCTCTAAAAACATATGAATCCGTCTCAATGCAACGCGATTGCAATCGCGTTTTTTTTTTTAAAGTTGTTTTTTTTTTTTTTGTAGTCCGTCGCTATCAATATCCTCAAACACAAATCTTTCATCCTCGCTCAAATTAACGGGGAAATAGTTGTTTTCTCGGTCGGAATAGCACTTTTTGTTGGAGGCGCCCATTAAAATCAATGTGACAATATGAGGAGCCATCAACATGTGACGTCATCTTCTGCGACTTCCGGTAGAGGCAGGGCTTTTCTCCAGTTGCGAACTTTATCGTGGATGTTCTCTACTAAATCCTTTCAGCAAAAATATGGCGATATCGCGAAATGATCAAGAATGACACATAGAATGGACCTGCTATCCCTGTTTAAATAAGAAAATCTCATTTCAGTAGGCCTTTAAAGGCTGCTACCTGCATGCATCAGAAATGCATCAGTTTAAGAGGTTTTTAATCTATTCATAAAAATAACAAATCAGGCATTCAGCAGTTTTGATCTTTATGCTTTGTTTGCAGCTTTGTTTTGTTGATGTCGTTATCTATCAATTAGAACTGCTGCAGTAATTTCCTTGTATGTCTTGACTACGATTAAAAAGATTTTCTAATAAAAAAAAAAGAAAAGAAAACGAAATAGGTGTATTTTGGTAGTAAAATCCATTTTAACAATGCCATGGTTTTATTTTGAAGCTTACTTTAGACTGAACAAGAAATCAATGTGTACATATATTTTATGTTGTTTAACCGGATAGTACAAACCCTATTTCCATATAAGTTTATCAGTATTTATTGCCACATTTCCCAACTTCTTTGTCACGTGTTGCTCGCATCAAATTCTAAAGTTAATGATTATTTGCAAAAAAAAAAAATGTTTATCAGTTTGAACATCAAATATGTTGTCTTTGTAGCATATTCAACTGAATATGGGTTGAAAATGATTTGCAAATCATTGTATTCCGTTTATATTGACATCTAACACAATTTCCCAACTCATATGGAAACGGGGTTTGTAGTAAAGCTTTGTGATAATTAAGTGTTACAGCCATTATTCATAAAAATGAAACATTTGAGTCTTAAACTTGATGTCAACAAAAGCAGTCGACCATGTAAGTCAACGTCAACTGAGGCGGGCGATTTTTAGTAAGAAGAGTTCTTTGACAAAGCTAAGGACAGGGAGGCCTTACTTCTTCCTTAGTTATTAATTTTACCTTGTATATTCCTGACAACCAATGTCCTCTATAGTGGACATTTGATTTTTGGTCTATATGCATTGTCAGTGTTACAAATCATGGGGAAAATAGTCTACAATGTAAAAAACTGGAGATTTGATGGCCAAAAAAATAAACTGGCAGCTCAATGTTAAAGTTTCAAGTTTCTACACTGGGCAAAATGACAAACGATACCATTGGTATTTTTACGGTAATATTCTGGCGACTGAGATGCCAGTTTACCCCCTCAAAATTTAGTTGTCCTTTTTACAGTCCATTACTGTAAATTGAAAAAAATATATCACTGTCATTTGTCACTAAAAAATACAGCCAGTTTTCTTTACCATTTCTTTGCTGTTTTTAATGACCTACTGCAAAATAGTCAAAAAACATCTCTGTGACATGCTGTAGTATTTTTAGGAATTTTCTTCAGAAATGTTAAGTCTCTCTCAAGTTTTTTTCAACTGAATTCACCTTGCCCTCAACGGTTTACTCTACATCCCATCCACCCTTGATTTAAATGTATCTTAGCTTTGTTTGTCAAATCTTGACCAGTCTTGATGTGACCTTTACTTTACAACCTGAGACATAATATTGCTGGCGGCTCCAAATAACTAGAAATGTGCCTTTTCCCACTTCCAAATCAGACATGGTGTTTAAATAATTTCTCTCGAGCATCTGTGCATAGTGTGCATCTGGAAAACATTCACAGCGCTTAACTATTTCCACAATTTGTTATTTTACAGCCTCATTCCAAGTTTAAATTAATTTTTGTCCTCAAAATTCTACACACAATACTCCATAATGATAATGTTTTTTTCAAAGATTTTTATTTTGCAAATGTATTAAAAATAAAACACTAAAAATCACATGTACATAAGTATTCACAGCCCTCTCCATGAAGCTCAAAAGTGAGCTCAGGGGCATCCTGTTTCAATTGATCATTCGTGAGATGTTCCTACAGCTTGATTGTAATCCAGGGGTGGCAAATTTTGTTGGAAAGGCACACACCAGTCCATATACAGTATAAGGCCCCACACTTTACAGTGTATGGCAAACCAAACCAACAATGAAGTAAACCAAACCAACAATGAAGTCTAAGGAATTGTCTGTAGACCTCGGAGACGGACGGGCTGGTCCGAATGAACAAATCTGGGGAAGGGTACAAAAAAATGTCTGCTGCCTTAAAGGTCCCAATGAGGACCTTTAACTTTTCCATTTACATCCTCTGTTAATGGAAAAGTTTGGGACCACCAGGACTCTTTCGAGAGCTGGCCGGCCGTCTAAACTGAGCGATCGGGGGAGAAGCCCCATGGTCAGAGAGGTGACCGAGAAGTTGATGGTCACTTTGTCAGAGCTCAGTTTTTTATTTTTAATAAATTTGCAAAAAATTCAAATAACCTTTTCACATTGTCATTATGGGATATTGCATGTAGAAGTTCAAGGACACAAATGAAATTATTACATTGTGGAATAACGCTGTAAAATAACAAAATGTGGAACAAGTGAAGCGCTTGTGAATACTTTCCAAATGCACTGTAGATTTAGATGATATCTTCGTTAAAAATAGATTACTTTATAATCATATTTAATTCTGTACTATTATAGGAATGTATCAGGACAAAAGTCAACCTACTTCCTGGGATGTTGCACAAACTATAACACAATTGAAACCGTGAAAAATGACCAACGTGCGTACTTACCAGACAGTAGTACACTTTTAGGTTGTGGTGGCGTGAAAAAGCGAGTTTGGTTGTGGAAGGTGGCCCTGCCCCGGTTTCCAGTAAAGAGTCCTCTGGTCGGGAGCTTGGGCGAGCTTTTAAGCGGCCGCTTAGGAGGCAAAAGTCCGATTGGGGTGGTAATGTCTTTGAACTCCGCTGCCACAAAGTCGTCCACATGCATGCTGGGAGGACGGGAAGTGTTCTGTTTACGCTGGCGGAAGATGTCATGGGGCCTGCACAGATTCTGTCCAAAGCCCCCGCGACCTCCTCTGCCACGCGGGGCAGCCATGATGTGTGCTCTTTTAGCAGGTTCCATGTAGTCGGCTTTTCCACTGCATGAATGATGCACAATAGTGGATCAGTTGTTGTTGACAAGTATTCATCAGCCCTTGTAGGACTAAATGTGCTACCTTGACGTAATGAAGGTCTCATGTTTGTGTTTCCCCAGTCGCAAGCCCTTTGGAGCCTTGGTGTGACCAGGGGAGGTTGGCTCTGACAGGTAAGAGCGCTCCAGCTCGGCCCTCAGGTCCAGTTCTGGACAACATTCTTGGGCTAAACCCACCAGGTCAACCTTTACCTATGACAAGGATACAGAGCTATTTTATTTTTGTCGGTTTTAATACAGTAGTACCTCGTATGCAGTAACATGTTGCATCATTTCCTGCTGTATTATTTTCTCAAAACTATTATTAATCGACTTGTTCATTTACTATTACTGTATTTTCCGGACTATAAGCCGCAACCACTAAATTTTGGGAAAAATATATATTTGGTTTAAATATTAACCGCACCGGATTATAAATCGCATATATTTACCTGTACATTGTGAAATTAGATAGTTACATAGAAATATTGTGTGAAAGTTTATTTACATACATTGTTTCCAAAGAGTGCCTGTTAACACGGCAGTAAAACGGCTGATCTAACAAAACAAACGTCTTCATTCATCCTTCATGAGATGAATTTGATTTTCTCCTTTTTTAAATAAGGTTCAAGATGTTTCTCAAAATTCTTCTTCCTTGTACTTTGCAAACACTGAGTTTGCAAAGTTTTTTACTGTGGACCGTTTTGGTATATTGTTTGAGTGCTTTGCTTAATCCATTCCGTAATTTAGCTATTAGCGAATACAAATCCATAGACTAGCCGCACCTTTGCAAATGCTTGCAAGATTCACATTCTTGGAAAAAAAAGTAGTAGCTCATAGCCCGGAAAATACGGTAATATCTGGTTACTTTCTGTTGTAACATGTTTCTATCAACACTTCTGTTAAAAGGCAATAATCGCTTTCCAGTATTCTATCAACACTTCTGTTAAAAGGCAATAATCACTTTCCGATATTCTTCTGTTGTTTTGATACTTTACGGCGTGGCGCTAGTGGAGGAGTGGCCGTGCGCAACCCGAGGGTTCCTGGTTCAATCCCCACCTAGTACCAACCTCATCACGTCTGTTGTGTCCTGAGACACTTCACCCTTGCTCCTGATGGGTGCTGGTCAGCGCCTTGCATGGCAGCTCTCCCTATCAGTGTGTGAATGGGTAAATGTGGAAGTAGTGTCAAAGCGCTTTGAGTACCTTGAAGGTAGAAAAGCGCTATACAAGTACAACCCATTTATCATTTATTAGTTTTGGATGATACTACAAATGTGGGTATCAATCCAAAACCAAGTAGTTACAGGGGCAGTATTGGTCATACCAATGCTGATACTGATACTTTAAATTTTCAAAAATCATTGAATGATTACATTTTTGAATGGTGAGGTAACAATATCAATTAATATTTACATGTTCTACTATTGGCTCTGATTTCAAACCATTGGTTTTGCCCTTAAAGTACTACTGTGTCCAGGGACTTATTTTGTGTCTAAAAAATAACAATGAAATAATGAATACAAATATTTTTATGAAAAAAATATCACTGTAACCACTGAAGTATTGGCCAAACAATGATATTATACTACTTGGTATTGTTACTGTCAATATTTGTATCGACACGCCCACCTTTGTTTACATTTAACAACTGCAGTCTGCGTGTTTGATTGATTGATTGATTGATTGATTGATACTTTTATTAGTAGATTGCACAGTACAGTACATATTCCGTACAATTGACCACTAAATGGTAACACCTGAATAAGTTTTTCAACTTGTTTAAGTCGGGGTCCACGTTAATCAATTCATGGTACAAATATATACTATCAACATAATACAGTCATCACACAAGTTAATCATCATAGTATGTACATTGAATTATTTACATTATTTACAATCCGGGGGGTGGGATGAGGAGCTTTGGTTGATATCAGAACTTCAGTCATCAACAATTGCATCAACAGAGAAATGTGGACATTGAAACAGTGTAGGTCTTATTTAGTAGGATATGTACAGCCAGCAGAGAACATAGTGAGTTCAGATAGCATAAGAACAAGTATATACATTAGAAGTACATTTGAGTTGTTTATAATCCGGGGAGATGGGATGTGAATGGAGGAGGGTATTAGTAAAGTGTTGAAGTTGCCTGGAGGTGTTGTTTTAGAGCGGTTTTGAAGGAATATAGAGATGCACTTACTTTTATACCTGTTGGGAGTGCATTCCACATTGATGTGGCATAGAAAGAGAATGAGTTAAGACCTTTGTTAGATCGAAATCTGGGTTTAACGTGGTTTGTGGAGCTCCCCCTGGTGTTGTGGTTATGGCGGTCATTTACGTTAAGGAAGTAATTTGACATGTACTTCGGTATCAAGGAGGTGTAGCGGATTTTATAGACTAGGCTCAGTGCAAGTTGTTTTACTCTGTCCTCCACCCTGAGCCAGCCCACTTTGGAGAAGTGGGTTGGATTGAGGTGTGATCTGGGGTGGAGGTCTAAAAGTAACCGGATTAGCTTATTCTGGGATGTTTGGAGTCTAGATTTGAGGGTTTTGGAGGTGCTGGGGTACCAGGAGGTGCAAGCGTAATCGAATCCTCCTCATGTGTAGAGTAACCCATTATATCTCGACGTCCAGTGATAAGTGATACATGTAATAATCATATTTGTAGTAATTATACTCCGCAATGGAGAAAAAGATTACTGACTTAGGCCAGTGGTTCTCAAATGGGGGTACGCGTACCCCTGGGGGTACTTGAAAGGTATGCCAAGGGGTACGTGAGATTTTTGAAAAATATTCTAAAAATAGCAACAATTCAAAAATCCTTTATAAATATATTTATTGAATAATACTTCAAGAAAATATGAATGTAAGTTCATAAACTGTGAAAAAAAAATACAATAATGCAATATTCAGTGTTTACAGCTAGATTTTTTGTGGATATGTTCCATAAATATTGATGTTAAAGATTTATTTTTTTGTGAAGTAATGTTTAGAATGAATGTTCATGAATCCAGATGGATCTCTATTACAATCCCCAAAGAGGGCACTTTAAGTTGATGATTACTTTTATGTGTAGAAATCTTTATTTAAAATTGAATCACTTGTTTATTTTTCAACAAGTTTTTAGTTATTTTTCTATTGTTTTTTCCAAATAGTTCAAGAAAGACCACTACAAATGAGCAATATTTTTGCACTGTTATTTAATAAATCAGAAAGTGATGACATAGTGCTGTATTTAACCTTTTTATCAACCAAAAATGCTTTGCTCTGATTAGGGGGTACTTGAATTTAAAAAATGTTCACAGGGGGTACATCACTGAAAAAAGGTTGAGAACCACTGACTTAGGCCATGTCCAAACAAATACTTTATAAATGCATACTGATCTCTGCGTTTAGGCCTCTTGTCCACATGCCCACGCATACTTTTGTCTTTAAATATGCAGACTTTTGCAAACGCTGGCCAACGTGTAGAGTTCCAAAACTCTCCGCTTAGCGTATGCGTGTACACGCCACAAACGGTGACTTGTGATGACGTCACTGTTGTGAATATTTATGGGTGTTTGGAACAGATGAATTAGATTTATATAATTTGTTATGGGAAAAATGTATTCAGTTTTTGTATAATTTGGTTTTAGTCTGATGTTTTGGAACGGATTGAGGTATTTATATTTATAGAATTTATATAATTGTTTTCTGTTGGCGAGACCTGGGTTCTTGTTTCATTCCACGTTTCATATTATGAATGACAATATTAAATTGTGTTTTTCATCATTTAATTCAGCAAATGTTAATGCAAATTAATAACAATTATGTTTTGGAAGGCAAAAAAAGCTCTTAACTGATTATGTGAACATAAATCATTAGCAATGACCCTCACCATGTCAAGTTCAGTTTCGATGTCATCCGTTTGGAATGGAGAAAACCACATTGCTTTGAGTTGCTCATCAAGGGCTTCTGAAAGAATAAACACTGTCCTAAAGAAAATGAGATAAACATGTTAGATTTGTTTTAGTTCCAATCTCCTTTACTGAGTATTATCAGTGGTTTTACCGGTGATTAAACTGCGCTCCAAGAGTCTCTGGCACCGGCAAAATAGGCTCCATATCCGCTGAAGGCAGCTCAACTGCTGCCGTCTCCAGTGTTTTCCTCAGGACAGTCACACTCTCCAACATGGTCTCCAATGCATCATCTTCCTTACACAGTTTCTGTAAAGGAAACACATCCATATAATGTATGAGGATTTTCCTCTTTTCTGACTTACAAATGTTACAATGTTGGATAGTCATGTTAAACATTGGCAGAGCATCAAGTTAAAAGCTTTATGCATTTGGGCATGAACGTGTATGCAGTTTTGGATGCCTCTGCTGCAGTGTTTTGTGGTCTTTTTAAAAGATCGGCTCAGTTGTGAAATAACAGTGAGTTGGACATTTTTATTTGGACATTAAAAGGGCGTTCCCACATTGCCAGTTTGAGTGCCGTTTTGTAAATCGCCGTAAAACACATCTCAACGATGGCGGGAAGCCTCTGTCAACAAGTTTTGAACGCAGTGCCAACGCTGGTTGGCGTAGTAGTACCACGGATCTCCCCGAAAGGCAGCTGAGTCCTCCACTGTGTACTCGCCATCACCACAGTGAACTCGCTTAAACACAGAAACAATATGGGTTCAATTAGATCACATGCCTGATATTGGAGTGCAGAGCGCTGTCTAAAATCAATAATTGATTATTGATTTTAGACATAAGAAGGACATTTCTACGAAGTGCATCATACATAACAAAAAAGTTGACATTGTTTCATCATATAAATATTTGGGGAACTTTTTTGAAGATCAGCTCAAGTTTGATGTAAACAGCGATTTTATAGTGAAGCGAGCACAACAGAGAATTTATCTTTTCAGAAAATTATATTATTTCTCTGTCAGGCCTGTTATACGCTGTTGTTTTTATGAAACATTTATTGAGAGACTTATGTGTTTTTCTTTTATTTGTTGGTTTCAATGTCTTTCAATTAAAGACCGAAACCGGCTGGCTAGTATTGTTAAGTCTTGCTCTAAGATTACCGGAGTAAAACTAAGAGACTTAAACTTCTTCTGCAACCAGCCAATCCTCCGAAAAGCAAAGAGATTTTTAGGCTCCCAGAGCCATGTCCTTGCGGGGAAATTTTCTCTGTTGCCTTCAGGGGGACGCTATGCCCTTCCATTATGTAAAACAAATCGCTTTTCCAAATCATTTGTCCCTTCTGCACTCAGACTCTTAAACTTTTACGTTTTTCAGAGTGTTGTATGGTTCATGTATTTATTGACTTTTTTATTATTTTTATTTATTTATTGTGAACCATGTAAACTTTTTGAACCACGACAACCTGCTGCTCAAATTGAATTGCCCTTTGAGGGATTAATAAAGTTGTTTGAAATGAATTAAATAATTAGATTTCTATAAAAATTGATTACTCGTGCAACTCTAGTTTCTCAGCTGTGGTATGATGGGCTGCAGTAGTACTCAGTTGTAGTACACTTTTCCAGAACTTGTGGCAGTAATGACAATCTCAAACAAACAGAAGAAGTCTGGAACTTAAGTCTCATAGAGAAGTTTCTTAAGCACAAAAATTATGACTAAAGTGGTGATGCTGTATTGTCATTTGTACTTAAATTTTATTGAAGGGTTATTTAGAAAACATATTCATTATTAATTTAGTTGATTAATTTTAGAACGTAATTTATGTAAAAAAAAAAATTTTGTCAGTTATTTATGAGTCACTCATTATGCAGTATATTTGGTTAGTACCTATTTTTCTAATTAGCCTGACCTAAAGTTTATGTGTTAAATGAAAAATAATCTTTGTGATTAACACATGGTTTCATATAATATGACAAGGTTGTAAACTGTAAGCAAGTTAGATATAATGACTGAATACGATTAAAGATTACAAATTCAGCGTTAATATTTGAGTGGGCCCTGGGCCTCTCTGTAGTGGAAAAGTTAAGCCCCAAAATAAAAAATGTTAAGAACACCTGATCGAGACCTCAATAAAGTGTTTTGAATGTAGAGTAAAATCATTAAAGGTCCTCTGTACAGTACAAAAGCAGCATTTGTTGTTTTTGGAGTTGTGGGGATTCGAACTAGTTACAAATTAGTCATTTGTACCGTAATCTGCCTCTCCAAAGTAGACAGCGGATGTGACTCAGACTTTTCCCATCGCAGGATAGCTTTCATCTCCGAGCCGCTCAGCAACCGAGGAGGAAGAACGAAAGATGGCTCCTCAGCAGATATTTGTCCCTCCTCATTACACTGGAATGGCACACAAAAACACAAATGTAAATTTAGAAAAGAAAATGACAACATTTTAGCTCAATTTACCACTGGGTCTGTGTTGACAATCTGTCGGAGGAAGTCTATCAAAGCTGAGAGCAGATCTGCACAGTCCTTGTTGAATGGAAAAACTAACCTCTTCAAAAGTGAGAATAACCCTGCACTGTGTTTCTTTAAAGCTCTGAAACAATATATAAGAAAAAAAGGTTTAGACAAGTGACAATAGTGCTGGAAGACAAACGTCTTTAAAACTAAATATTTACAATTTGAGATGGTAAAGTCCATATTCATGCTCTGTAAGGAATGTCAGAGTCCTGATACAAGTAAGGAGAAGAGGGACACTGCTGTCTGCGTTTCCCAAAACCTCAATCAAGGCGATACAAATTGATGAAATCATCTCTCGCCCCGGGAGCGCATTGGCCAGCAGCTCCACCTCCGACATGCAGCTTTCACCAGCTTGAGACGTCACCAGAGAAATATCCTAGTGAAGAGAGCGTTTCATCTTTAGATATTTTGCTTTCCTTGTGAATACATTATTTTTGTTCTACCTGGTCACAAAGTGACTGTAATATTGTTCCCATCAGTTCACTGCACTGCTGCTGCTGTAAAGAGTGGTCGGAGGGAGGCACCACTAGAGACAGCAGCAAGGGGAAGACATCCGCCAGCTGTTCGTCTCCAGACACTGATCCAGACAGCAGGTGTAAGACGGCGCTCTTGCTCGCTCTCTGTGACACTAGTGCATCAGTCATAGAAAGCAGGCGCAGGATTTGGCCCCAGCACAGGACTTTCCCCTCCACCCTGCAGCTAGGACAATTTGTCCACAGTCAATTCATAGCAATACAAGTGACCAGAGTGTGTATGAGTGTCCTTCACTCACGGCTGCACCTCCTCCAACAGCAGTTCCAGCAAGGTCTTCATGATGAGTGTCGCGGTGGGAGAAGAGAGGTCAGCTAGCTGAACACACACCCTCCTGAGAATAGCAAGGAGTGGAGGGCAGCTGGTGGTGCACACACATCTCAAGACCTCATAGAACACTTTCCACTGTGCCCGGATGTGCATGCTCCAAAGCTTTCTTGTGTTTAAGGCTATTGCCACGTCTTGTACTGATAACACCTGAGGAACGGGTGGCATGGATAAACTAACAAAAAAAGGAAGGAACAGAAGGAAAATAAAGAGTCACATACCTGAGTGCTTTGCATCGGAAGTGGTAAAGGCAGGAGCTCTGACAATAATGTCAGACCAGAGAAGAGCCCTTCAGGAGACTTGAGTAAAGACACCAAGACCTCCTTCAGCATCAAAGACCATGTGTTACTGGCCAGAGTTTCCTCCGTATGCGTCACCTGTGTGAGACAGGAACCTGGTTCACATTATTGATAAAAATTAATATATTTGTCTGACTTATTCTTTGAGTTCTGCGTACCTCCTCGTTTACACCTTGCGTAAAAGTGAGCAGCACATCAACAATGAGAGACTGCACTTTGGCTTCCTCTCCATCTAGTCGCCCAGACGCAGGGATGGAACAAACTATCATGTGTAGCGACACCAACACGCTGGCCACACGCGTGTCCCTGAACTGGAACGCCCCACCGCGAAGCAGCTCCGTCAGCATTGTGCACAACAACCGCAGCGTACTGACGCAAATACTGAGGATTGTGCAGCGCTGCGGAGTGGGGCCCATGTTTCCGTGCAAGCGCCACGGCTGCAGCAGAACGCCGCAAAGCTTCTGCAGGACACGCACACATGTATCCAGACCCTCTCCAGAGAACAGTTGGACGCCGGCGAGACTCCACTTCAGGTCCTTTTGCTGACCTGGGGAAACATGGCAGACAAGGTGAGCCCTGCACACCACATATATTTAACAATATTTCCCCATATAGTGGTCATTTATGTACTCAATTGTATCAGAAGAGTATATCGTATACTTAATTCTAATTACATGTACTTTGTAGACGGCTGCACCCAGTAATTATTTTGGGAGGCCATGTACAAGTGAACACAAATACTTGATAACGCATACGTTTCTCTCCGTCTAAACCTCTTGTCCACAACCAAACGCATAATTTTGTCTTTAAAAACAGACACTTTTGCAAACGTTGGCCAAGGTAAAGAGTTCCAAAACTCTTGCTCGAGCGTATGCATGTTATAATTCCACGAGTGTTGGGCTTCCGCAGCACAGGCGCGTATGGCACTCCAGGCATTCAAAAAACTAATCTGAATGTTCCCTGAGCTCTATGTAAATGCAGGCTGTTTTTTTTAGGTTAATGTACATGTCATTGTACAGCTAGTATATGGAAATAAACATTGTAAATAAGGTGTAATGCCACTAGTTAGATTTTTCAGGCTTCTGATTGGACAAAATGAACATGACGGCAGGTGTAGGTGTTTGCATTTAGACAGCGACAGTTTTGAAACTACACTTGTGTGGATGGATTTTGTTGTAACCCTGGATATGCACTTTTAAAACCATCAGTGTTTGTGTGGACATGGCTTTAAAGTTGAAACCATATTTCAACAAATATGGTACAGTGACCGTAATGTTGCAGAATTTTGTTTCGCACAAGTTACTAGCATTTACCCTCAACGGCAGGCGGGGGGCAGGCAATGTGGCAGAGCACCCTGAGAGCAGTGACCAATCCAGTTCCCTCAGGAGTCAACACATTTTCCACATTCTGAAGTTATAAGAAAAAACACATAACAATGTTATATAGTGTTATTCCTATCATGCAGCCTTGACATAAACATTCAACAGTGTAGTTTGAGCGGTTCAAGTATGTCAGCAGAACCCAGCATTCCATAGTGACATTCATCAGATGGCCACTAAGGTTAATTATTAGTAGGAATGTTCTGATCTGGGTTTTAAGCTGTCGATTTTGTTACCGATCATCCATGAGTGAGATCGGTCGATACCAATACCGATCACATTTATTAACTTTATTTAATTAAAATAATTTAATTACTCTAGTATCGATCATATACTGATACTAACTTTGGTATCGACACCACCAATTCATGGAGGGATCTGTCCTTCTCTTACAGGTTGTCTACTGACTGTGACATTGCTGACACACCAACAGTTGTATATTCTCCTTTAACTCTTATCACTCTACTTGTTACAGGGTTTCCTCTAAAATGCAAAGATACCAGTGGCAGCAGGGGTGGGGTTATGGGCGTGGTCACCATGACATCATAGAGTAATTTGCCAAGATAATTAACGCTCAAAAAATACATACATACATTTAAAACAAATCAGTCATTAATAATTAGTATTAACATATTTTTTTATCGTTTTGCCATATCTTCAATTTTGCTGCTTTTTGTACAATCTTTTTTAAGTGTTGACAGACTTGTAATAACTTTTTTTTTTTAATTAAAAACCATCCATCCATCCATCCATCCATCCATCCATCATCTTCCGCTTATCCGAGGTCGGGTCGCGGGGGCAACAGCCTAAGCAGGGAAACCCAGACTTCCCTCTCCCCAGCCACTTCGTCTAGCTCTTCCCGGGGGATCCCGAGGCGTTCCCAGGCCAGCCGGGAGACATAGTCTTCCCAACGTGTCCTGGGTCTTCCCCGTGGCCTCCTACCGGTTGGACGTGCCCTAAACACCTCCCTAGGGAGGCGTTCGGGTGGCATCCTGACCAGATGCCCGAACCACCTCATCTGGCTCCTCTCGATGTGAAGGAGCAGCGGCTTTACTTTGAGTCCCTCCCGGATGGCAGAGCTTCTCACCCTATCTCTAAGGGAGAGCCCCGCCACACGGCGGAGGAAACTCATTTCGGCCGCTTGTACCCGTGATCTTATCCTTTCGGTCATGACCCAAAGCTCATGACCATAGGTGAGGATGGGAACGTAGATCGACCGGTAAATTGAGAGCTTTGCCTTCCGGCTCAGCTCCTTCTTCACCACAACGGATCGGTACAACGTCCGCATTACTGAAGACGCCGCACCGATCCGCCTGTCGATCTCACGATCCACTCTTCCCTCACTCGTGAACAAGACTCCTAGGTACTTGAACTCCTCCACTTGGGGCAGGGTCTCCTCCCCAACCCGGAGATGGCACTCCACCCTTTTCCGGGCGAGAACCATGGACTCGGACTTGGAGGTGCTGATTCTCATTCCGGTCGCTTCACACTCGGCTGCGAACCGATCCAGCGAGAGCTGAAGATCCCGGTCAGATGAAGCCATCAGGACCACATCATCTGCAAAAAGCAGAGACCTAATCCTGCGGTTACCAAACCGGAACCCCTCAACGCCTTGACTGCGCCTAGAAATTCTGTCCATAAAAGTTATGAACAGAATCGGTGACAAAGGACAGCCTTGGCGGAGTCCAACCCTCACTGGAAATGTGTTCGACTTACTGCCGGCAATGCGGACCAAGCTCTGGCACTGATCGTACAGGGAACGGACCGCCACAATAAGACAGTCCGATACCCCATACTCTCTGAGCACTCCCCACAGGACTTCCCGAGGGACACGGTCGAATGCTTTCTCCAAGTCCACAAAGCACATGTAGACTGGTTGGGCAAACTCCCATGCACCCTCAAGAACCCTGCCGAGAGTATAGAGCTGGTCCACAGTTCCACGACCAGGACGAAAACCACACTGTTCCTCCTGGATCCGAGGTTCGACTATCCGACGTAGCCTCCTCTCCAGTACACCTGAATAAACCTTACCGGGAAGGCTGAGGAGTGTGATCCCACGATAGTTGGAACACACCCTCCGGTCCCCCTTCTTAAAGAGAGGAACCACCACCCCGGTCTGCCAATCCAGAGGTACCGCCCCCGATGTCCACGCGATGCTGCAAAGTCTTGTCAACCAAGACAGCCCCACAGCATCCAGAGCCTTAAGGAACTCCGGGCGGATCTCGTCCACCCCTGGGGCCTTGCCACCGAGGATCTTTTTAACTACCTCAGCGACCTCAGCCCCAGAAATAGGAGAGTCCACCACAGATTCCCCAGGCACTGCTTCCTCATAGGAAGACGTGTTGGTGGGATTGAGGAGGTCTTCGAAGTATTCCTTCCACCTATCCACAACATCCGCAGTCGAGGTCAGCAGAACACCATCCGCACCATACACGGTGTTGACAGTGCACTGCTTCCCCTTCCTGAGGCGGCGGACGGTGGTCCAGAATCGCTTCGAAGCCGTCCGGAAGTCGTTTTCCATGGCTTCCCCGAACTCTTCCCATGTCCGAGTTTTTGCCTCCGCGACCGCTGAAGCTGCACACCGCTTGGCCTGTCGGTACCTGTCCACTTTAAAAATTAGAAACCATTAGCAACAAATCTAGCATCTTCTTCTGGTGTTATTATAAAATGTACTCGTGTTTAGAGACTCTATTTCCGTCCCTTGATGTCCCTGACAAAAGAAAAGAGCTACAGCAAGCATGCCGTCACACTTGCTTGATGCTGTTATTCTCGTTAGACCTTCTCTTCTTAAAAGCTGCCACTGTCCTCTCAATATTTGCACATTGTGTGGATATCATTCTATATATATATATATATATATATATATATATATATATATATATATATATATATATATGTTGCCTGTCCGTGGCTATAGCCGCAATATATATAAAAATCATGTCCACATGCAGACAAATGTGTGCGTTTTGTTTACATCCGGTTGCAGTAATCAAAGTCTTGTTTCGATGGTCAAGTTTTTGGTACATTACTTGTCAAATAATAGGCTATATATTAATTAATTCGACCAGCTAATGATAATGTTTTATGTTCGTGTGGTTTGGGTTTGGATTTGATGTCCGTTTTACCCATGTCTGGTAATAAAAATTTGGGGCAGCGCCCCGCATGCACTTACATTAAGGGGAAATCCTGGGTTAAATTCCTGTTAATCGCTGCTTACTTTCTGCTGTAATGTGCTTACCTCTGGACTTCTGAAAACTTCAATAAGCATTTATTTCTTAGGTGTGGTTTTAAGATAGACTAGCAGTTAGTTTAGCTATTAGCATCCTTGCTTCTGGCTTGCTCTCAGTGTGTAACATTCTTAGCCCCATCCTTCAGTGAAGAAGCTACTTAAACTAAAAAAAATTTAGTTTATTTGACATAATCAAATCCACTAAATTTTAATTTAGTGGATTGTCTCCACACTGTGTATGGAGACACATAAACAGCTGTGAGACCAAAAATAAATAGTGCCAGTAGGATGGGATCGGCATTAAAAAACATATATTGGTAATGCCCAATCACATACTTTTTCAGAAAAAACGTCCGATTTGGCTGCCGGTCAATTGGCACGTTCCTGGTCATTAGATGACATCTTTTAGTTGAATTCTTTCCTTTGTTAAGTAACATGATTGAAATATTATAGTACTGAATTCATTCAAAAACAGTTGACATACTATTCCATAATCAAAGAATTATGTATACCTGTTTGATGTATTCTAACACAGTTGGGATGCTGCCGATCTCAAAACGAAGTTTCTCCAAAGGCTGCAGCCATTTACTAAGCTCTGAGGAACAACAGAAAGTCAGCATTATCATGTAAGAGCACTACAAAAAGAAATATTCATCCATCCATGTTCTATCGCTCTGTCCCTTTCGGGATCGCGGGGGGTGCTGGTGCCTATCTCACCTGCATTTCGGGCGGAATGATAAAGTAATTTCCATGAATTTCGTTGCACATGTTTACCTTGTAGCTTAGCATTGGTTTCATCAGCCTTGGCTATAGTAAGCAATGGAGCAGCATGTTGTTCCATCATCCGCAGCTCATTGGAGCTTTGCACCACCAACAACAACAGCATACACGCATAGTTATATGTCACTGCTTTGCGAGTCTTGGCTTCACTAAAAGACAAAAGTGAGACACACTCAGACATGAAGTAAAGTAGCTTTTTTTTGGTTTTGCCAAAACAGACAGAAGACAGACAGAAGCAGAATATGTCCTCACCTTTGTCCTTCCTTGTTGTAGTGTTGCAGAAGAGCGACCAGGCAGAACAAGTTGTTGTCCAAACTGAAAACATGAGCCACAGCACTGCGGCCAGTCCCAGTGAAGGTTATCAGATAGAGTGAATGGAGAGTGGCCAGGACCTCCGGGTTGTCGCCTTCTTCCAAGCCCACTCCTCCGTCTGCTCCTGATGTCACATGGCTCATAAGCTCTGAAACCCCCTGGAGAGCATGTAGAGCCTGCATGAGCCAAATGCCAAAGCCCTCTTCACCAAAGCTTGGCCCATTGAGACCTCCTTCTCCTCCCGTAAAGGTTGCCTCCTCCCCATCCGTCTCACCCACGGACGCAAGAAGCCTCAAAAGTAAGTTGGCGGGAGAGGGTTGGGCAAGAAGGAAGAGCAAACCCGACTGTGTGAGCGACAGGAAGCGAAGGATTTCTCTCACAGCTTGGGTGACGCCTAAGTGTCCGGCCGCTGCTGCTGCAGATAGCACCACGGATGTGCTCTCCAGGAAATGGCACACATGCATGTACCTGCAGGTATCAAAGATATCAAAATATCACTGTACAATATAGTCACAGTATTAAGGCCACGGCGGGATATTTTCAGAAAAAAAAAACTTTGGAAAAATGCCTTAGTGTGATAGTGTGTAAAATGCAGTGGCAGGGATTTTTAGGATAAAGACACTTACTGTAATTGAACAAACTGACAACGTTAACACCCAATGTAACAAGTGTAAAATAATAATGCTCAGTTTAGTATCTTTCAAGTTTTACTTACTGAGAAGCAGTGCCCTATGCAGTGGACATTTTTATATCAGTTTGGAAAATGTTTCTACAAAAATTGATAGGTGACAAAAGTTCCATTTAATTTTTGATACAGTTGATACCTCACAAATTGATGTTTGGCCTCGTTCAAATATCATTTTCGGGTGATGGTTTACCATGTAGCTTCTCATCCATCTTCTCATATTACTCGTATTACCCGCGGTGTGCAGTACCAGCGCTCCCAGTGGGTGTTTTCCCTCCGTAAGGTCCACCCTGACCGCCTGTGTCGGCTTGGAAATGTTTGAGATGAAGGTCACTCTTTACTTTGCCTTACGCAGACTTTGTAACCGCCATCAAAAAGGTTATGTTTTTGGCAAGGTTTGTTTGTCTGTCTGTTAGCAACATAACTTTAAAAATCATCAACTGATTTTGATTACATTTGTAGGAAATGTCTAAAAACCCCATTTCTCTTTTACTACTATGAATACACTTCTCCTGGATGCTTCCTCTTTGTCTCCACTTTATTGCTAACCGGGTCCCTGCCTTGCTGGTCCTGCACCACACAGAGGATTAGGAAGACCTAATTTGTTTTCCAAATGTCCAAATCAAAAGCGCAAGAAATAAACTATACTCACCAAGTTTTCATTTATCGTCGCACGTCATGGCATCATGTGATGATTTTGAAAATGACATACTGTGTGCGGTATCTACAATATTGTTACATCTCTAGTAAATGTGTACCTGTACAGAGTGGGGTATGGATCATCTCTCTCCTGTGGTCCAGTAATTCTTGCAGAAGTTGGGAACGATTTCCCTGGGGGCTGCACCATGCAGTGAGGGGCCATCTCCAGCAGCTGGTACAATTCCTCCAAAACACCCACCAACCGATTGAGCTCTGCCTCGTTTAAAGGCGCAGCGGTTAGGGTCGGCTCTTCCTCCATGGCATTGTCAGCATCCTCCATTTCCTCCTGAAAAGCGATTGCTGTTGAAAGTTGCAGGCCTGCGTGTATGTGTGTGTATCTCAATGAGTGTGCACCTGCTGTGGTTCATTCCATGCCGCTGCTGTACGCTGGAGGTCAAGCAGTACCTCAAATGTGTGGCTTTTCTGAAGAATCGCATTGCCAGCAGTAATAACTCTCACTGTTTCATCACGCAGGAATAGCTGGACTAAACGCTGTAAAGGATATGACAATGATGCAAAAAATTCAGTTTGAGGACTTCATAAAAACCTAAAAACAAGAAGATAAAACAGTAACTTCAAGGATGCTAACCTGATAGCCACTTTTCTCTGACTTGCCGGCATTTAGAAAAGCCTCTACCCCAACAGGTGAGCTAATCAGGGCATCAAGTGCCCTGATTAGGCTCAGTTTTAATGTAGAAGAGACATGGTCCCTGTGAAGCAGATCCAGCAGCACGTCCAAAGCCCCACCTTGCAGCAGCGCTGTGAGGCCCTGTGAACTCTCTGCTAGGTATGACGCTAGCTTGGCACCGGCTTTCAGTTGTCTGAGGTTCAGAGCAATTGGTTGCGTAAGGGCAATCTCCATACTTAACGCTTGGAGAGCCCACTGTGCTAAAAGGTCGACATGGTCTCCCCCCCCACCCTCTTTAGTGAGACACGCCAAGCCCTTGGGGAGTAGTCCCGACGCTTCTTCGAGTGCAGTGACCCAACGGACATCTCTGTCTTCTCTGATGCTTCCTAGCAGCTCTTTAAGCTGTGCAACTGGGTCTGTCTCCTCACCAGCTGCTAACCCTTCTGAAGTGGTAGGGTCTTCCATACTGGGCTTCTCAAGCTGGGTATCAAACAGTGTTTTGTACGGAGGGGTAAAAAAGACCAGTGGTCGGAGTTCTCGTTCATAAGGGTCATACTGGACCGGGGGAACAGATGCAAGGTCCTCAGGAGTGTAGTCCATGTCAAAGGAGGGCAACTTAAAGGTGCCATTATCCAGATCGTCTTCGTCACTGGAAATCTGCTCATAGCCGTCATCACCTAGGGGGGTGGAAGGGATAAAACAAAGTAAATGTAAATTATAGCATCTCAATTACTTGAGAAACAAGAAGAGAGCAAGCGCTTGTGATCAATGTACATTTCCTTTGTTTATGAATACATACACATGACAGCCTCACTCCCAAGCATGCAGGGTCAGTTTACCATGCAGGACACGATGACACCATAAGTATGGCTGTGACGACATGGTGTCCACTTTTACTTATAAGCTTCTAATGATCAGAAGCCTAAAAGCCAGGATAGCATCCTGTCATTATAAATGGAGGCAGCATGCCAGAGCAAACAATCTTGTTACTTTCACCCAATCCCAAATGAACCCTGCTCTCTGGGAAATGTGATGATGTGGTTCCATTTGGGATTGGAAACTATTTTTTCTCCTCACCAAACTCCCCTACCTTCCTCCATTTCCTCGTCCTCACCCTCATCGTCCTCTTCTTCATCCTCGTCCTCTGGAGCACTTCCCTCGGTCCGCACGTCGTCTTCCTCTTCTTGCTCCTCCTCTTCGCCTTCTTCTTCTCGCTCGGCATCGGAGTACGCTTCATCGGCAGCCAGAGATCTTTCTGGTGATACGGCCTCCAGGGAGTCATCGCGGCCCTCGCATGGCTCGTCTTTGACCCCGCCCACTGTTGATGTCAGGGTCATGATGAGATTTAGCGACACGATAAAATTCTATTGAACCAAACTGCATAATTGACAGGAATGGAATCTCAGTTCTGTTGTAAAATAAAATCCCAAAATTCATCAGTGTGACTGTAAATATATATACTGGAAATTAGATAACCCAGGTGAAGTTTCCTATATTCTTATTTCTTGTAATGGGAATTAGATATAAATGAATAATGGATACAAATAAGGAAGTAAACAACAATTAATTTGCAGTGCATTCAAATCATATATAAATAAAGTGCAACCAACACTTGAATTAAAGGTGAAATACATTTTAATTTGAATTTTTTCCTATTCTAAGGGCCAAAATTAAAATTGTTTTCATAAAACACAGGCAGCGACATTAAAAATGTGTTTTATTGTTTGTGCTATAGCGCCATCTTTTGGACAAGTTTGCTCACTTTAGGTACTGCGGTGTGAAAGTCACAGTATTTTTTATCTGTTTCGTGCTTTCAACCGGAAGTGCCGTTCTGTCAAATAGTCATCCATAGCGTTTCTCCTCGCATGGATTCTTCATACCCTACTACGACCAATGTTTATAAGTTTTACAATATAACTAAATTCATCTGTACAGCCTAAATGACAGCCTGATTTCAGTTTATGTTATAGCCAAATATTATGCTCGGAGGTATAAATTTGACCTCCAAGTTCTCTTTTTAGTTTTTACATTTTATTGTTATAGTGCTCCTGCAAATGACGCCCATTTGGCATTGTAGTTTGGAATTGTCTTCAAACAAATGAAAACACAAACCCGTTGCTTAAACATGAAAGTGACATTAAATAACTTGAATAAACCATGGCTTTGATGCCAATTGTATTGAATTTATAGATGTATCAAGAGTACTTCTGACTCCTGATTTAAGAATATTGAATTTACATTGAATATCTAATGAGATGTAATTATGTCAAGTGGTGTACCAGCAGTGTTGGGACTAACACGTTACAAAGTAACGCGTTACTATAACGCCGTTATTTTTGGTATTCAGTAACTCAGTTAACGTTACTACATGATGCGTTAACGCGTTATTTTACGTTATTTTTTATGTAGTATCGGTTAGAAACAGAATATTTGAGTGTGTTTTATTGGAGCGCTGCGGTGTCGTCCTTCTGTGTCACAAGAAAAAGAAGAGGCGCGCTGTGTGCAGGTAGGGGCGTGTCTGTGTTTACTAACAAAACATCATGTCGGAGCCAGAAGCCGGGTTTCTTAACATAATCATAATAATAATAATAATAACAATAACAATACATTTGGTATAGCACTTTTATGACTACTTAAAGACGTGGAGATATCCTCACTACTTTTCGTTTGTCGAGCACAAAGTAAAGAACATTTTAGTGAAATGTATGTTGTGTCTTAGATCAAAGATCATATCTACTGCCCAAAACAGCAATTAAAATCTGGTGAAACACCTACAAAAGCAACATGCTTCGTTAAAGCTAGTAAAGAGGGACACACTTCACTTCCACCTCCAACAGCGGCTAGATTTTAACGGAGGGACTGCTAGCCAAGACAACATTGATAGAGCCATTGCAGCATATGCGCTAGAAGACATGCAGGCTATTTCTACAGTGGAGTCACCCGCTTTCAAGCAGCTGGAGTACATAAACATGGAAACCGAGCTAAAGAAAACACTCCAAACTCTCCCTCTGCTCATCATTCATCATTGAAAGTACACACACTCTTGTCAATTCTCTTATATACTCTTTCATTCTAGACTTCTAGAGTGTTTGATTATCACAACACTCTAAATGTATAAAGTGCAAAGTTCACAAACATAAGGAGGAATCCTAGTGGGCTAGGCCAATTTTTCCTTATCTTTAAACTAAAACTGGGGAGACGCGTAGTGTTTTGGGCTTCAGTACAGTGTTGATCTCCTAAAGACATGATTTTATTGCCGAATTCCTTGAGAGAAAAAAAATGCCTGATTTGGCTTTGTGTATGTCATGTGTGCCTTCCTTGAGTGAAGCCAGGTTTACAGCTTATTATTATAATTTGTTCTGGCCTTAAATAAATTGGCCTTTTGAAACATATATTTGTTTTTGTGTGTTGTATGTAGACCACATTGCTTAGCAAAGTTCTGTGATGCAAATGCATGTTAAGTTGATCAACAGATTGTATTATTCTCCAGTGCAATAACAGTACTGAAATGAAGGCTAAATGAGCATTAATGGGAGCCTCAAAAAAAAAAAAAAAAGAAATAACTAAATAACTAAACTTTTCACAGTAACGCATTACTTTTTGGTGTAAATAACAGAGTTAGTAACTGAGTTACTTTTAAAATAAAGTAACTAGTAACTGTAACTAGTTATTGGTTTTCTGTAACTAACCAAACACTGTGTACAAGTATATTGAATGTAAGTATATTTTTTGATATTGCTGTATGAAATGCGGCCATAATTGTGTAATGTATTTAGATATTGCTTTATGAAATGTGGCGATATTTGCTAAATTATTAATTAACATTAAATAATTTACAACCCTAATTGATGGTAAGACCTTCAAAATAGTTCTACAAGTAAAGAAGCAAGTTATGTTACTAACTATTCAATCCCGGCATTTGGACCTGCTCCTCGTCGTCATCATCGGGGGGTGGAGGACCTGGCGGAGTTCGAGGCCCTCTGGGTGCTGGTCTAGGTGGACTGCCATTGTATTGGTCATCTTTTTCCCACTCTTTAAAGAAAAACAAGGCGCAAAAGTAAGAAGGGATGTTTTACTACATTCTATTAATTTTCCTTTGAATGATGCCCACCCTGTTTATTAATGAGTCTTTTGGGGCCGCAAAGTTGCTGGGGGGGTGGGGGAGGTGGAGGCGAGGAGGAGACTTGGTCATGTCCATGTGAATGCTCCGCTGTCCCATACACAGCCAAGGTCAGATTGGTGTACCAGCCACGTAGCACCAAGCCATCAGTGTTGATCTTCACATATACAAAAATTGTTTTTAACAGGTTTCAAAGTCATGTGAGAATTTTTTTTTTTTTTTAAACATTGCTCTTTGGAATAGCTTGACCAGGACCTAGACTTAAACTTAACTAAAAATCTACGGTGTGATCCAAAGGGGGTCTATGCTATGCACAAGACATTCTCTCACTGTCTGACACAATTGGAACACCGTTGCAAGAAAGTGCAGACAAATATTGCCCAATTAAGATGGAGGCTGTAATTAAAGCAAAGGCTGCTTAGGAGGTTCTTGGTCTACGTACAAGTTTCATTCCCATGACAGCATTGAAAGTGGAGTTTTAGTAAATGACACCGAAATTAAGATTTTGTTCACTCACACTGTACACAGACCACACAAAGGACATACAGAATAGAGTAATAAAAAGACTGAATACAAGAATAAAATGAAACAAATTTTATGCCACTGGGAGCCGGGGGTTACACCCTGGAATAAGTTGCCACCTCATCGCAGGCCAACGCAGATATGTCTAATTTAATTTGACTTTCACATTGCCTTTTATTTGACCACTGCCATCAGAAGAGTGTGCCTTATGTTTGGGAGAAATAGACTACGTTTACACTGCAGGTCAAGTTGGCCGAAGTCTGATTTGTTTTAATCAGATTGTTTTTCCAGCTGACTGTTTACACTGCAAGTAAAATCAATTTTTTATCAGACTCCAGTGCAAACGCAAATGTGGCCCCAATGTTGCCTCGACGTCACTTGCATTCGTAGTGCGATAAAGTATAAACAAAGGAAGTTGATCGGGAGGAAGTCGCTACTGCTACAAAAATAAAATAAAAGTCACCACACCTTAAAAACGAGCGTTTGTTCTTTTTTTCCCCATTTGTTCTTTTTTGCTGTTATGTAGAGGAGACAGGGACATAAGTGTGGATCTACATGAGCTTTATTTTTCAACTCACATGTAAGCAAATACGCCACAGTGTCAATTCCAGTCCTTCAACGGTAGCTATTTCGTCAGAATAAAAATATATATTAATATAATACATACAACCTATTATTTGTGCACTATTGACAAGTGATGCACCGAAAATGTGGGCGTGTTAAATAGACTTTGCTCACCGAAACTGAATGTTGTGATTAAATAGTAACTTCTGCTGGCAACTGTGTCTTTCCGGGCGCACAGGAGTGACGTCCATCCATCCATCCATCCATCATCTTCCGCTTATCCGAGGTCGGGTCGCGGGGGCAGCAGCCTAAGCAGGGAAGCCCAGACTTCCCTATCTCCAGCCACTTCGTCTAGCTCTTCCCGGGGGATCCCGAGGCGTTCCCAGGCCAGCCGGGAGACATAGTCTTTCCAACGTGTCCTGGGTCTTCCCCGTGGCCTCCTACCAGCTGGACGTGCCCTAAACACATCCCTAGGGAGGCGTTCGGGTGGCATCCTGACCAGATGCCCGAACCACCTCATCTGGCTCCTCTCGATGTGGAGGAGCAGCGGCTTTACGTTGAGCTCCTCCCGGATGGCAGAGCTTCTCACCCTATCTCTAAGGGAGAGCCCCGCCACCCGGCGGAGGAAACTCATTTCGGCCGCTTGTACCCGTGATCTTATCCTTTCGGTCATGACCCAAAGCTCATGACCATAGGTGAGGATGGGAACGTAGATCGACCGGTAAATTGAGAGCTTTGCCTTCCGGCTCAGCTCCTTCTTCACCACAACGGATCGATACAACGTCCGCATTACTGAAGACGCCGCACCGATCCGCCTGTCGATCTCACGATCCACTCTTCCCCCACTCGTGAACAAGACTCCTAGGTACTTGAACTCCTCCACTTGGGGCAGGGTTTCCTCCCCAACCCGGAGATGGCACTCCACCCTTTTCCGGGCGAGAACCATGGACTCGGACTTGGAGGTGCTGATTCTCATTCCGGTCGCTTCACACTCGGCTGCGAACCGATCCAGTGAGAGCTGAAGATCCCGGCCAGATGAAGCCATCAGGACTACATCATCTGCAAAAAGCAGAGACCTAATCCCGTGGCCACCAAACCGGAACCCCTCAACGCCTTGACTGCGCCTAGAAATTCTGTCCATAAAAGTTATGAACAGAATCGGTGACAAAGGACAGCCTTGGCGGAGTCCAACCTTCACTGGAAACGTGTCCGACTTACTGCCAGCAATGCGGACCAAGCTCTGACACTGATCATACAGGGAGCGGACAGCCACAATAAGACATTCCGATACCCCATACTCTCTGAGCACTCCCCACAGGACTTCCCGAGGGACACGGTCGAATGCCTTCTCCAAGTCCACAAAGCACATGTAGACTGGTTGGGCAAACTCCCATGCACCCTCAAGAACCCTGCCGAGAGTATAGAGCTGGTCCACAGTTCCACGACCAGGACGAAAACCACACTGTTCCTCCTGAATCCGAGGTTCGACTATCCGGCGAAGCCTCCTCTCCAGTACACCTGAATAAACCTTACCGGGAAGGCTGAGGAGTGTGATCCCACGATAGTTGGAACACACCCTCCGGTCCCCCTTCTTAAAGAGAGGGACCACCACCCCGGTCTGCCAATCCAGAGGTACCGCCCCCGATGTCCACGCGATGCTGCAGAGTCTTGTCAACCAAGACAGCCCCACAGCATCCAGAGCCTTAAGGAACTCCGGGCGGATCTCATCCACCCCCGGGGCCTTGCCGCCGAGGAGCTTTTTAACTACCTCAGCGACCTCAGCCCCAGAAATAGGAGAGTCCACTACAGATTCCCCAGGCACCGCTTCCTCAAAGAAAGACGTGTTGGTGGGATTGAGGAGGTCTTCGAAGTATTCCCTCCACCGATCCACAACATCCACAGTCGAAGTCAGCAGAACACCATCCGCACCATACACGGTGTTGATAGTGCACTGCTTCCCCTTCCTGAGGCGCCGTATGGTGGTCCAGAATCGCTTCGAAGCCGTCCGGAAGTCGTTTTCCATGGCTTCCCCGAACTCTTCCCATGTCCGAGTTTTTGCCTCCGCGACCGCTAAAGCTGCACACCGCTTGGCCCGTCGGTACCCGTCCACTGCCTCCGGAGTCCTATGAGCCAAAAGAACCCGATAGGACTCCTTCTTCAGCTTGACGGCATCCCTCACTGCTGGTGTCCACCAACGGGTTCTGGGATTACCGTCACGACAGGCACCAACAACCTTGCGGCCACAGCTCCAATCAGCCGCCTCGACAATAGAGGTTCGGAACATGGTCCACTCGGACTCAATGTCCCGCACCTCCCTCGTGACATGTTCAAAGTTCTCCCGGAGGTGTGAATTGAAACTCTCTCTGACAGGAGACTCTGCCAGACGTTCCCAGCAGACCCTCACAATGCGCTTGGGCCTGCCAGGTCTGTCCGGCATCCTCCCCCACCATCGCAGCCAACTCACCACCAGGTGGTGATCGGTAGAAAGCTCCGCCCCTCTCTTCACCCGAGTGTCCAAAACATGAGGCCGCAAATCCGATGACACAACTACAAAGTCGATCATGGAACTGCGGCCTAGGGTGTCCTGGTGCCAAGTGCACATATGGACACCCTTATGTTTGAACATGGTGTTTGTTATGGACAATCCGTGACGAGCACAAAAGTCCAATAACAAAACACCACTCGGGTTTAGATCCGGGCGACCATTCTTCCCAATCACGCCTCTCCAGGTTTCACTGTCGTTGCCAACATGAGCGTTGAAGTCTCCCAGTAGGACAAGGGAATCACCCGGAGGAGCACTTTCCAGTACTCCCTCGAGTGTACCCAAAAAGGGTGGGTACTCTGAACTGCTGTTTGGTGCGTAAGCACAAACAACAGTCAGGACCCGTCCCCCCACCCGAAGGCGAAGGGAAGCTACCCTCTCGTCCACTGGGTTGAACTCAAACGTACAGGCTTTGAGCCGGGGGGCAACCAGAATTGCCACCCCAGCCCGTCGCCTCTCACTGCCGGCAACGCCAGAGTGGAAGAGGGTCCAGTCCCTCTCGAGAGAACTGGTTCCAGAGCCCTTGCTGTGCGTTGAGGTGAGTCCGACTATATCCAGCCGGAACTTCTCTACCTCGCGCACTAGCTCAGGCTCCTTCCCCCCCAGTGAGGTGACGTTCCACGTCCCAAGAGCTAGCTTCTGTAGCCGAGGATCGGACCGCCAAGTGCCCTGCCTTCGGCTTCCGCCCAGCTCACAATGCACCCGACCTCTATGGCCCCTCCTATGAGTGGTGAGCCCATTGGAGGGATGACCCACGTTGCCTCTTCGGGCTGTGCCCGGCCGGGCCCCATGGGAACAGGCCCGACCACCAGGCGCTCGCCATCGTGCCCCAACTCCGGGCCTGGCTCCAGAGCGGGGCCCCGGTGACCCACGTCCGGGCGAGGGAAATCTGGGTTCATTTCGTTGTAATTCCATAGAAGTCTTTGAGCTGCTCTTTGTCTGATCACTCACCTAGGACCTGTTTGTCTTGGGAGACCCTACCAGGGGGCATGAAAACCCCCAGACAACATAGCTCCTAGGATCATTGGGACACGCAAACTCCTCTACCACGGTAAGGTAGCAGCTCAGAGAGGAGCAGGAGTGACGTAACTCGCCCAAAGCTGACGAAGAAGTCACGTACAGATCGCATTGCTTTTAGACCTAAGTCACATTTGAAAAGATCAGATTCCATTCGGTATCAGGACTAACATTTGATGTGGCCTGAATCTATCCATCCATCCATCCATCTATCTATTTTCTACCGCTTATTCTCTTTGGGGTCGCTGGTGCCTATCTCAGCTACCATCCGGCGGAAGGCTGTGTACACCCTTGACAAGTCGCAGGGCCAACACAGATAGACAGACAACATTCACACACTAGGGCCAATTTAGTATTGCCAATCCACCTATCCCCAGGTGCATGTCTTTGGAGGTGGGAGGAAGCCAGGGTACCCGGAGGGAACCCACGCAGTCACGGGGAGGACATGCAAACTCCACACAGAAAGATCCCGAGCCCGGGATTGAACCCTGACTGCTCAGGACCTTCGTATTGTGAGGCAGACACACTAACCACTCTCCCACCGTGCTGAATTTAATGCCAAAAAAATCTGATTTTAAGCACAAGAGCAACGTCGGGAGTTCCTCATTGTAATGACGAGCGACTACTTACTCCTCTGCCACGCAAACGTCACTTGTTCTCATCTTCTTATTGTAAAGTATTGTTAACATATAGGGGGTTGTCGTAATAACAAGAAGTAGCAATACGAAATTCCGCAAAATCATCACTAGCTGTCGTAGTTTTTAGAGTGTCCAAAGTACCAGCGTATTATGCATTTGTCATCCCATATTTTCTGTAGAATTGTACAGGATATACTGTAGGTCACACTCATTTATTTTTACATAGAAAAACAGTATTTCAACAGGGAGTGTTTACTGATATTGTATCAGCTTACCTTTCCATTGGGTCTGAAAACGATAGACTTGTTCTCATCATACTCCAGACTGTAGAATGTAAGAGAATAAATCTAAATGCAACAATCATAATAGTTCATACACTTGGATATTTGTTAAATAAATGATAAATGGGTTGTACTTGTATAGCGCTTTTCTACCTTCTAGGTACTCAAAGCGCTTTGACAATACTTCCACATTTACCCATTCACACACACATTCACACACTGATGAGGGAGCTGCCATGCAAGGCGCTAACCAGCACCCATCAGGAGCAAGGGTGAAGTGTCTTGCTCAGGACACAACGGACATGACGAGGTTGGTACTAGGTGGGGATTGAACCAGGCACCCTCGGGTAGTTGGGACTAAAGTTTGTTGGGTGATATAAATCACATTTATTTTAGTTAATTACATATACAAGATACAAATAAATGCTCCCGGAATGGTTTCTATATAATGTATGTATTAAAAACAATATTTGTTTTAAATGTGGACAAGAACACACGTTTTTCTATTTTTTTATGTATTCTAACTTGTAAATAATTGCTAGCAAAAGTCAGCTAACAATGGAGTTAATGGGATTCGCTTTATTACGCTTATAAAGCGTTCTAAAAAAATACAAAAGCCTCAATCAATGTTTTATATACACACACTATAAGTATATACAGTATGTAATGTAGTAACAGACATCACACGTAATATTTACTTATTCTGCTCATTTTAAGCATAGAGCGGCATATTAATTTAACAGACGCATCACAATATTCAATATTTTCTTCTTCAACAATGATAACAACGGTACTACTACTCAAGACACACTTCATGAGAGCCAACAACAACTTTATAATGTTGTTGATCCTGAATATAAGAAGGATCATCTGCAAGTTTTAGTAGCTGTGTGCAAAACAGATCAAGCTTTAGGTGGCATACTGTACAAGGTCTGTTATTAGTAGGATGCCGACTGATGGGATGTTTATACAGTCGTGGTCAAAAGTTTACATACATACATACAAATGGGGGTTAAATCACCAAAAATGATTCCCGGGCGCGGCCACCCCTGCAACTCACTGCTCCCCTCACCTCCCAGGGGGTGATCAAGGGTGATGGGTCAAATGCAGAGAATAATTCCGCCACACCTAGTGTGTGACAATCATTGGTACATTAACTTTAAATAACATAATGTCATGGCTGTCTTGAGTTTGTAATAATTTCTACAACTCTTATTTACTTGTTGGTCACACAAAAAATTCATGAAGTTTGGTTCTTTTATGAATGTATTGTAGGTCTACTGAAAATGTAACCAAATCTGCAGGGTCAAAAGTATACATACAGCAATGTTAATATTTGGTTACATGTCCCTTGGCAAGTTTCACTGCAAAAAGGCGCTTTTGGTAGACATCCACAATCTTCTGGTTGAATTTTTGACCACTCCTCTTGACAAAATTGGTGCAGTTCAGCTAAATGTGTTGGTTTTCTGACATTGACTTGTTTCTTCAGCATTGTCCACATGTATAAGTCAGGACTTTAAGAAGGCCATTCTAAAACCCAAATTCTTGCCTATTTTAGCCATTCTTTTACAACTTTTGACGTGTGTTTGGGGTCATTGTCCTGTTGGAACACCCAACTGCGCCCAAGACCCAACCTGCGGGCTGATAATTTTAGGTTGTCCTGAAGAACTTGGAAGTAACCCTCCTTTTTCACTGTCCCATGTACTCTCTGTAAAGCACCAGTTTCATTGGCAGCAAAGCAGGAGTTGTGTTCCTGTGATTAAAGGCCTCAACTTTGCTCCTCCAAACATATTGCTTGGCATTGTGGCCAAATAGCTAAATTTTTGTTTTATCTGACATCACACGGACAAATATAAGACCTTCAGGAGGAAAGTTTGTGGAACACAGATGAAACAAAAATTGAGCAGTTTAGCCACAAAGTGGGACCACTGATGAGCAATGTCACTTTCAGCTACAGCAAGGGTGGGGCTGAGTTTCTGGTGAGACCAGTTAACCAAAGTAGGAACAATGAAGCTAGAATAGGAGCACACAAACACACACCCCACTAGCCGCTGAGAACCAACTTTAAATTCTACCGTGACTGGTTCTACAGGTCAGACAGACGGCACTTTTCAGCCCAGGACATACAGACATGGAAAAAGGAAAGAGTCAAATATTACACTGAATAAACTCATTAAGAGAGCTTACTCCGTCCAGAAGTGTTAGGCGATAAGGACCAAAACGGATACCCCGGTATTTTTAGTCCGAATACCGATGCACGGTGAATACCGGTATCTTTAAAAAAAAAAAAAAAAACTTTCTAAATGCTTAAGGTTGCCTCAGTGTTTTACGGGTAGATAACCGGTGTTGATAGTACTCACATTATTTTTGTTGTTAATGTTAACGTAACATTATAATAAAGTAATTAATTGGCCATTGATATGCCTGAGCAATTTTCGTTCATTTTGGTTATTAATGTTAGGCTTTTAGCCTCACGCTTGTGAGGCGAGATAGATGGAGCTATGACTGCGGTTAGGTTAAAACAATTTTTCAACCACCCAGCCGCTACTACAGTTGGTTAGTCGGCACGGGCTATTTTAAACCGGGGTTGTAGCTAAACATTTGTCACACCGAGTGAGTAGCAGAGAAGAGCTATTGGTAGCTTCTGTGCTAAGTCGCTAACAGAAGTGAACAACATAAAAAGATGAGACTGGTGGTAAAGTTGCTACAAGGAGAAATATAGGTTGTCAAGCAAATGTCATTATGTGTAAATAAAGCTGTAGTCACTCACCAATCGCCGAATCCAGTCGCTGTCCTCCCGATAATGGCGGTATTGTCTCAAATATGTACCGCTTTCTAAAATATAAATGTAATAACTATATTTCCGGTATACCACCCAGCCCTACGTCCTCGGGTGCCCATGAGACAGCATTGAGGAGGGGGCCGACAGAAGGATGTTGATGAAGTTGACATCCATAATGTCCAATCCCTCTAACCCCATGCACGACACTGTGGAGGCCCTGACTCGCTCCTCCAGCATTAAACTGTTATATCTACAGTGCAAGAAAGAGTGCTACCACAGGTCCTTTCCATCCCCAGCCGTAAGATGTTAAAACGCACTTATGTGATTATTGTGGTCTTTTTTCCCTTGGTGTGCAATGTTAGGATAGCGTTTTTGTTTTATTTTTATCTATGTATAGTGCAATCTTTACTGTGCAATATGTATTATTTATTGGAAAAAAAATGTTTTATTATTACATTTTACTTCTGTTACTCTATGTAAAAACCTGCACTGCAACCATATAATTTCCCCATTGCGGGAGAAATAGTAGTCTATACATCTGTGTCTTTAAGGACACAGAAACAAAACAAGGTGGACAGAGGGTGGAGCAGAGAGAATGTTATCCTCACCTGCCAAGTCTGTGAAAGGCGGAGCTGTTCTGTTTGGGGAGGTTGTTGAAGAACAGCTCAAGCTGGAATGCATGAGGGGAGGTCTTTCTAGAAAGACACAAACACACACTTGATGACACAAATGAATGAACACCTTTGGTATGGCATCACTCTTCAAAAATAATGTTATATGTTCGCCTTTTTTCCTGAAAAAGGAATATAAGTATCCTTAATTTTGTGACTTTTTTAAATTCCCTAGTTGCACTACTGACATGTGCATCTAAACTATTATATTATATTTGCCTATTCTTTGGCTTGTTTGCATTTGTTGTGATGCCACTGTAGAAATTAGAATTTCCCCTCTGGGATAAATAAAGCATTTCTGATTGAAGCCTTGTATTTTTTGCCATTGCATGTGTGTTTAAAAAGTGTTTGTACTGTCATGCAGGAAAGGTAATCGTTATCCAAAAAAGCACTTACATGTCTTAGGGCAGTGGTTCTCAACCTTTTTTCACTGATGTACCCCCTGTGAACATTTTTTTAATTCAAGTACCCCCTAATCAGAGCAAAGCCTTTATGGTTGAAAAAAAGAGATAAAGAAGTAAAATACTGCACTATGTCATCAGTTTCTGATTTATTAAAATGTATAACAGTGTAAAATACTGCTCATTTGTAGTGGTCTTTCTTAAACTATTTGGAAAAAAAGATGTAAGAATAACTAAAAACTTGTTGAGAAATAAACAAGTGATTCAATTATAAAATAAGATTTCTACACATAGAAGTAATCATCCACTTAAAGTGCCCTCTTTGGGGATTGTAATAGAGAGTCATCTGGATTCATGAACTTTATTCAAAACATTTCTTCACAAAAAAAGCAATCTTTAAAATCAATATTTATGGAACATGTCCACAAAAAAAATCTAGCTGTCAACACTGCATATTGCATTGTTGCGTTTCATTTTCAGTTTATGAACTTACATTCATATTTTGTTGAAGTATTATTCAATAAGTATATTTATAAAGGATTTTTGAATTGTTGCTATTTTTAGAATATTAAAAAAAAAATCTCACGTACCCCTTGGCATACCTTCAAGTACCCCCATTTGAGAACCACTGTGTTAGGGTATCATGGGCTAGCCACAGGTCTTACCCGAATGCTCTGCCGTCAGGTAAGCTGCTGTGGGCTTTGATTCCTGGAGGAATGACACGGACTTCTGTGACAACTACCGCGCAAGGGAAGCGCACCACATCCACATTGGTAAACTGTAATTGGATAAATAAACATTACGGTAAATGTGTGTAAGTACGTCCACCATCAAAACACAGGCCGGCGCGGTCACTTGCGCGGATTTCGGAAGTTACAAATCCAGAACTCCCCTTAAGCATTTCAGTAGAAATAATAAATAATAGAATAGGATGAGATATCTTTTATGCCATGCAAGAATAATCACAATACATTTCCCATTGATCAATGTGACCCATTATGTTCATGACAACGATTCCCATGGAGACAATGCTAACTTGTTAGCTTCGGGCTAACAGCTTGTTGTCCCAAAACTCCATAATAGAAACGATACGAGTGTTAAAAGAGAACTGTTCTCTATTCGATGCAAAATCGTTTGTATTTTACCTCCGCACTTTGGTGTTTAAACGTATCTAGAAAGAGAAGTTCCGTTGAAGAATCGCCCGCCATTGCTTTCAGCTATCAGCGGCCGATTGTCAACTTCCTCCTTAGGCAGCTAACTACTTCCGGGGCACAACCGTCAACGGGATAAAAACAAACAAAAACAAATTGTACTACAGTACTTTTAGCATTTTCTATGTTTCATTAGCATAGGTACACATTACTCGTTTATTTTTCATGATTGATTTACTTAATGGTTCAAATAATCCTGTCAACCTGTTTAAGTCTACGCAAATAAAAGTCCTTTAAAAAACCCATTTTAGCTGATTTAAAATTAGATGAACTCATACATGAATTACGATATTCTAAAAAGTATTTTTCCTCGTGTGCCACGTCCTAACATGCACGTGAGGCCACCTGAAAAAAGGGCCAAGAGGCGGCAGGTATGGAGTCACGTGACCCCACAGGTAACAAAAACGACCAACCTTCAGCCATTATTACTACGCGATGGTGGCTGCGCGAGTCTTCACCTAAATAAAACACAGACAACTTCTGGGCCCACGGAGCTCACCTATGCGCCCAGGTGCCACAGGTGTTCGTTTCCTCGAGCATTAAAGTGCGGACGTCGCTGCTCCCGTCGAGTTTGGTGTAGTTTCCGTATTTTAGACCTTTCTGTGTTCCTCAAATGACGGCGCAGGTAGACTACCTGGTGGTGCTGTGCGTCGCCACATCTGGCGCCAGTGGAGAGCTGCTGGGCTCCGACGAGAAGGAACTAGTGCGCTTGGTGTGGCAGCAGGTGGATGTAAATAACAAAAAGGTAGAGCATTTTTAAACAATTCACGTCTTTTTACATTAATATTCAACGTTAATGTTAAATAATGATTACAAGTCAACTTTTCAAATTGCCTTCGTAACTAAGCTAGTAATTTGGCTTCGTTTTGTGGACGAAGTAATATATTAGGATGGGATAATATGCCAAATGTGCTTTGTTTTCTATTCAAATACATGTTTTCATCGCTTCTGTGGGATAATACGTATTTAGGCCATAGCATTACTGTCCTTTTGTGCATGTTATGTTAAGGACGCCGACAATTGTGAACACTGTGTCCATATAAACCACTATGTCATGTCTTTGAATGAGAAGATGTGTCAAAACCTTTTAAAGTCTACTAAGAAACTCTTGTAAAAATATTGAAATGGCGATGTATCAAGTATATCACTGTATACATATACTTGGACTTTATAGTGAGAAAAATATACAATATTTTCATTTTCTATGTTTTAACACAGCGGTTCTCAAATGGGGGTTCGCGTACCCCTTGGGGTACTTGAAGGTATGCCAAGGGGTACGTGAGATTAAAAAAAAATAAAAAATCTATAAATAGCAACAATTCAAAAATCCGTTATAGATATATATATTGAATAATACTTCAACCAAATATGAATGTAAGTTCATAAACTGTGAAAAGAAATGCAACAATGCAATATTCAGTGTTGACAGCTAGACTTTTTGTGGACATCCATCCATCCATTTCTACCGCTTATTCCCTTCTGGGGTCGCGGGGGGCGCTGGCGCCTATCTCAGCTACAATCGGGAGGAAGGCGGGGTACACCCTGGACAAGTCGCCACCTCATCACAGGGACATGTTCCATAAATATTGATGTTAAAGATTTCTTTTTTTTGTGAACAAACGTTTAGAATTAAGTTCATGAATCCAAATGGATCTCTATTACAATCCCCAAAGACGGCACTTTAAGTTGATGATTACTTCTATGTGTAGAAATCTTTATAATTGAATCACTTGTTTATTTTTCAACAAGTTTTTAGTTATTTTTATATATTTTCTTCAAAATTGTTCAAGAAAGACCACTACAAATGAGCAACATTTTGCACTGTTATACAATTTAATAAATCAGAAACTGATGACATAGTGCTGTATTTTACTTCTTTATCTCTTTTTTTCAACCAAAAATGCTTTGCTCCGATTAGGAGTACTTGAAATTAAAAAAATGTTCACAGAGGGTACATCACTCAAAAAAAGTTTGAGAACCACTGTTATAACACATGTATATATTGCAGTTATTTGCCATGAATAAAACCATTAGGATTCAGATTAGATTAAGTACATTAATTATCACAAATCGGCTACAGAAATTGTAGTTTCTGCACGTATTTGCTTGATGATAAATATTGCATATTTTCTACTGCTTGCTAGTGTTACCATACCTGAGTTATTGTATAGAAATACGGGAAAATAGCTAAACTTTATTCACTAACTCTGTTGCAAAAAATATTAGTTAGTGTAATGCATAACTTTGGCTATCGAGAACATTAAATCCCTATTTTTATTGAATCAAAATTATTGAAATTTAATTATCTGGTGGCAAACATCGCAAATTATGCACAAAACAAACTATAACCGGATACCCAAAAATGTGCAACACTTCTTTCCAACAAAAGAGGAGATGTATAACCCTAGAGAAAAAGCAGATTTAAAACATTTGTACGCACGTACAACACTTAAGATCTTTAGCACAGCAGTGTGTGTAATTACATCATTCAGTGGATTATGCAAAAAGTCAAATAAAGTATTAATATGATCCACTTTAAGAAACTGTTCATTATGTATTATTTACTTACCCATTTGTCTATTTGTTTATTTACTGGTTTATTTGTTTATTCATTGTTGTGTCACATAATAAGTTGTATCAAATGTGTTAGTAATTGCTATGATATGAAAAGGGGTAGGATTAAATAGGCTATGCTTCTTCCTACTCCTTTTTGAACATGCTTTAATGAGAAACTGTAAATATGTATTTTGTCGTCTTGTAATTGTATGAATATCCGAAATACACTAATACCATCACCATAAATGGCCTTGTTACAGCTATTTAGCAATAAATCTTTAGCTCCATATGTTTTATTTTTTATTTTTTCCTAAAGTTGGGCAAGGTGAATGAGCTAGTGATTAAGCCTGAAGTGTCAGACTCGACTGAGCCAAATGAACCTGAGGATGGGTTGACGGAAATCGCAGAGGAAGAAGTAGAAGAAAATGACTCCGGAGCGGATTGCCTCTCTAACGCAAAGAGCCTGGAAACTGCCCTAAACATGGTGATAATGAGTGCAGTCAATATTATCTGCATCTGAACTGTCTTCTTGTTTGGTTTTAAAACATGCATCTTTGCAGTTCCATCTTCAGCTGACAAACGAAGTGAACAGCGCAGGTGCAGGCACGTCAGTGTGTTTATGTACAGACGGGCAGCTTCACATCCGTCAAGTCGTTCACCCCGAGGCCGCAAGCAAGGTGAGCAGGCTGGTTGTGTGCACGCCCCTCACAGCCAGGCAGGATGTGCTCTCGCTCACTTTAACTGCTGCAGTAACCTCTCTCTTGCTTACACGTGTGTGTTCCTGGTTGAATTTGCTCATGCACACTTGATGATCAGAGCAGAACACACCCATGCACATACCAAATTCTGAGCACACACCGCTGCCATTTTCCCACGTCTTGAAAAAAACACAGCTTCAATGTGCCATAAATAAAAGAAGCAGTTTATGAGACGCTTGTTCACAGTCTCAAAATATGTTTCCCCCTTCTAGAACGTCCTGATCCCAGAATGCTTTTACTCCTTCTTCGACCTTCGGAAAGCATTCAAGACGCACTTTCCCTCATCCAACCTGAAGGCTTTGGATGTATACACCATGGCAGAGTGTATCCTTGACATGTTGTGATCTGACACTACCGTTTGTCATCATGCTAAAATATGAGCGTCATGAATTAAAAGTTTTGAAATGCAAAGGATCAGCATGAGCAGTAAAAGTGTGTTTGACTAACATGGCACACTCACTCGAACAAGGAAGCCATTTTGTCACTTTTGTCTTATCCTTTTCAGTTTATTTACTTTTTCCCTAATCTTTACATTTTCTTGACCGAGCATTCTCTTCAGCCTTAAGTATACCAGTGGAAGTACCTCCAATGGAGCCATCAGCCACATTGCCTCCAGAAATAGGAGTGCAACAGGTCCAGATTATGGCCAACATCGTACTTACCCTGCTTTCTGAGCCATTATGTGAGTATTGCTGCACCTCATTTTACACAATAAGACCTAACTAGTTGAAAGCTTTTATGAGAACAATGGATTTGTCATTCAAATTTAGAGCCAACACATTTAAACAATTCACACAGTAGACATTTTCACCAAAAATGAAGAAAATCATTGCATTATTAAAAATGCCAATTAATCACACCATTTTTTTTGAACGCACCTTTACCTTAACGGCGGATGGTTACCAGAAAGGCGGTGCAAGTTACTGTACGATCCATGATCAGGTCAATGCATATGAAGGGCAATGATGAGTGAAGAAACTAACTGGTGGGCTAGCTGGCAAATTTTGCTTCAAAATACACTGAGATGGGACCCTGTCATAATACTCTTACCTGGTTTTGAGCATATAAATGTATAAATAGATGTAAAACATTTAAAAATAATGTTTGTGTATGACATTTTGACAGTGATGTTGCTTTTGTGTCCTAATATTTGCGTATTTTTTTAAAGTTAATGTAAATTATGCAAGCAAGTAATTTACTGCGATTAATCAACATCTGTGGAGCCACTATGATAATTACAAATTGTGTTAGTTTTTTTTGTAAAAAGGGAAAATAAACATATTTCAAGTCAAACCCGTTTTGTTATAACTTGTTAGAATCTACATTCAGCCTTTCCTCTTTACTTTGTGTGTTTTTGCTCTATTTTTTAGTTCTCTGCTTCTTTTTGTGGCCTGCATTTTGCGTATCTCTGGTCTAAATGTTTTTAAGATACACCACTTGGGTATCAATATTAGTGTTAGCCACTAGATGAGACCAAACCAATCAGAGCATGCTGTTCAGTATTTTGGCTCAGCCTCAGAAAGCAGTCAGTCTGTTGCCTCTCTAATGCTGTACGTGCACAATGGCTCCTAAAGTTACAACAGTATATGTCTAGTGTAATGGCTCAAATATGTTCAAAGGTGACTATGTGGGTGTTACTTCATGTCTAGAGGGCTCTCATATTGATAAAATATTAGTTAAAATATCAACAAGTTTTTCTATGCACGAGCTATGACAATGTACAATAAATATTCCTACTTAATGGATATTAACTTACCACAATCATGCTCAGAACCAACTAATCACAATAACAAATATGGATTATCTTAGTCCACATATATAAGTTAAGTTAACATAACTTAACTTAAATGACACTGACTTGTTACAAAACGAGGTACAGTCTGTTTGTTTAAAAACAATACACTATGTATATGATAAAAATGTTGCCTTGGAAAAAAAAGGAAAATGCCTAGATTTCATTAACACTGTCAGATCAGTATTTATTTAACTATGTATTTGTTACCGTCTGTAATTTGTAGTGCTTGGCCGTTAATATAATGAAATATTTTGTCTGGCTCATGTAAATAAATAACCAAGAAGGTCCTCTATGAATCCTGCAGTGACGTTCTTCAGCTGCAAACACATCAATAAACAAATCGTTACATGAATACCCTTCTGTCAGTGTCATTCAAAACTTCATAAAAGTAAAATTTTTGGATATCATAATATTGTGCGGGTTTAGCTAATTAGGTGTTCAATGTGGGGGTACTTGGTTTTTGGTAATTGTAAGATTTTTAAAAGCAGTTTGTAATTGCAGGTCACACATTCTCTAACCCGGAAAGAGTTCATGAGAAGTTTGAGACGGGTACTTGGTAAGTCATGTTTGGTACAGTCCAATATTCTTTATCGTCTCCCTAAATTCACCCAACGAGCTGAACTTTATTGTTTGTGTGCAGCAGTAAGATGGAGAAAGTAAATGACAACACAGTCATCAGAGCCAGAGGGTTGCCGTGGCAGTCATCAGACCAGGACATCGCCCGCTTCTTCAGCGGACTAAATATTGCCAAGTTAGTGCATGACCATAAACACTAAGAGTTCATTTTCCATGTCAAAATTAGTCCTGTCAAGTCCTGTCCTGTCTTTTTTAATGTCACCTTAATATGCGGAGAAAAGCTCTCCCCTTGAGGTGTTTCATGTATTATATTATTATAAAGATAGATAAATAACCTAAAAAGTAATTTTATTAACAGACTTGAACATGTGCTGTCTTAGCCATTTACTAAAATAAAACATGTCCATATGATGTCCAAAAGTGAACACATCAAAAAACAGTAGGAACTCTTTTCTGAGCGATGTGGATTGTATGTTGAACTTGTTGCTTTTCCTCTGCTTTAAATAACATAAAATAAATAAAGCAAACACATCAACCACAATGTTAGCACAGCTTACCAATGGTGGTTTAAGAGAAAACATTTAACAAATAATGGTCTATTTTTGTCACATTTACAAGGTAAACTTTGTAAAATATGGTCCTACGGATCGGAGGAATTGTTGGCTTTGATCGGATATTGACTGTCATTCACAGCTGTCTCATACACGGACACCAAAGTGCAACATTATCATGTTATAAAGCCTATTGTTCATTATGTACTTAGGAGTTTTGCTTTCATTTCGTCCAGCGTGCTACATGGCAGCAGTGTTGCTGCTGCTCGTTAAACACAAGATGGTGGCAAGGCAACTCGCATACAGAAATAGTATTGTTGGCCTGAAAATAAAATCTTCGATTTTTGTTTTCCCAATTTTTCAAAGAAACCAATGAACACAAATGGTAGAGATAATTCAAAACAAGCTTCACTTTTAAACTAGTATTTACTTTTAGCAAAATTATTTTTTTAAAAAGAGAGTTCTTTTTAGAACAGATATAAATTAAACTTTGTATTAAATTGTTTTCGAAAAACTAAACTGATTAAATGTATCTGTTGTAGCTATTTTTGGCATATTTACTGTGTGATGCTTTTGCTCATATGTTGATTAATATGCATTGTCGTAATCATCCATTTTCTACCGCGTGTCCCATTCGGGGTTGCGGGGTGTGCTGGAGCCTATCTCAGCTGCATTTGGGCGGAAGGCGGAGTCCATCCTGGACAAGTCGCCACCTCATCGCAGGGCCAACACAGATAGACAGATAACATTCACACTCACATTCAGAGAAAGAGTATTTTAATTTAGAGCTTCCTATGGGAAGCAAAACTTCTGTCTTGAACAAAATATTACTGTAAATAAAAATGTAGCATTGAGATGTCTCTATAGTTTTAATGAGTAGATAAAAACTGGCTTTTTCACTGTTTGGGCACCACATCTTTAGCGACCTGTCAAATCAGAATCAGCTATATTATTTTTCTTTTCTTTTTCTTTTTTATTGGCCTAGTATGTAACACATACTAACACAACTGTTTGTTTGTTGTGATGTTTTTTTTGCCTTGTAAAAAGTTGCATTTCCCCCACTCAGCTGGATGCTTTGGTTTCAAATGCTATTCAACTAAGTTTGTTGTGCTGTTTTCCTTTTTTTAAATTTACTTTGCAGTGTGCAGTCATTTGTTTCACGCCTGTTGCCGCAAAACAAAACCACTGACGACACTTTTCTTTTCTTTGGAACAAACGTCTCACTCTCGTTAGCGTTAGCATTAGCCATGTTGTGTTGTTTGTGTGAATTTCCCAAAGGAAAATACTGTAAGGGGGAGGCTGGAAGCTACAGAAGCTCCTGGAGTAAAAAAGTATTTATCGCTAGGCCTATGTTAGAGATTAATCATTAGATTGAATAAATTAATTAGTTGTTGGCAATTGACGTGACACCGCTAGTTAAAATGTGTATTGACTGTGTATTTACTTGTGTGTCATAGAGGAGGAGCGGCATTGTGTCTTAACGCTCAGGGGAGGAGAAATGGCGAGGCTCTCGTTCGTTTCATCAGCGAAGAACATCGAGATCTGGCACTACAAAGACACAAGCATCATATGGGCAACAGATACATAGAGGTAGCAATATGTCACTTGATCCACACACCCCAAAAAATCATGCCACTGAGTGTCATTCTAAAAACACAGCCTTTTGATTGCAGGTTTACAAGGCAACAGGAGAGGACTTCCTGAAGATAGCCGGAGGTAAAAACTTGCTTCGTAATCTGATGAACAAGTCTTTCTGTATGTACACTTGCATGCCAAGACCTATCACTATAGGAATTTACTGTTTTTGTATTTGTTTGTGAGGAAAGTCAATAATTAAATCATTCATGAATAGGATTGTACGGTATAACGGTACTATTTAAGTACCGCGGTACTAGTGAATTAAAAACGATAATATACTGCCTTTCAAAAATACTGGTACATTTTTTTCATCCACATGCTGCCTTACGGCGGTGACTTTGAGAGCAATAAGAAACATGTGTTTAATGTATTGTAAGATTTTATGTTAAAATGAAGCCAATAATGAAATTTTTTGTGGTCCCCTTTAATTTGAAAAGTATCAAAAAGTTTTAAAGTATTGATAAATATTTTGGTACCGGTACTAACATATTGGTATCAGGACAACCCTTTTTATGATTTGTTAATTTGGAAAGTACACATTCTGGACACTTTTTGACCAGTTCTTATTCTGAACTGCCAGTGTCATTATAAGTAGAAAACTGCTGCTTCTACCATAGACCAGGGGTGTCCAAACTTAGTGGAAATATTGTTAACACGCTTTATCCCCTATATGAAAAAATCATCTTGCAATATGCAGTTATTACAAGCATCTTCTAAAATGCCCAGAAGAAAGGCCATTTATGATGACACGAATGTGGGGTAAATGAGTGCCTTCATGGTGAAAGCCATGTAGTACACGCAAAAACTTCATTTGCATCAGTTATCAATTGTACAAGCAGTATTAGTAGATCACACGGCCACTAATAGTACATCTATTTATTAGTTTGCACACATTGTTCATAGCGTGCTATTTTAAGCTAAAACCAATCCAATATAAGTCAGGAAGGAGTAACTTATACATGAATCAAAACCTAAGTCACTTACACAATGCAGAATTCATAAAGGACATCAAATACTGTAATAAAGATATTGAACACAACAATGAAATAAAATAATAAAAAATAATATAATTCCTTTTACCCATGTTATTCTCCTTCACAATGGTTGGGGCATTGCAAGGGAGTGAGAGTCTGACTTATTTAGAGGATGGAGTCCCAACAATGACTTAACTCCACTGCTCAGTTGTCACTTCATTTCATAAAAGGCAGATCTTTTCACATATTCAAAGATACCATCTTTATCCTTGATGATGGTTGCGACATTTACAGCCCTGTGTCTGTTTCTCCCCTACGGAGCCTTTTTGTTGTCTAATTTTGTTTTACTTTCCTTTTTTATGATGCACTGCCACCAGAAGAGTCTGCCTTCTGCTTAGGAGACCTAATAAGGGGGAAAAAGTGCATTTAAAAGAACATTGGTTTTGTCTGTCCTCAGTGTAGCAATGCTCCAGCGACTAAATTACTCTGCCACATGCACATACACTGCACCTTAAAAGTATTCAGTGTTTCACTTTTTCCACATTTTATGTTACAGCGTTATTCCAAAATGTAATACATGTATTTATGTCCTCAAAATTGTACACACAATACCCTATAATGATGATGTTAAAAGGGTTGTTTTTATAATTTGCAAATTAATTATAATTATTTAAATAATAAAAATGGGTTGTACTTGTATAGCGCTTTTCTACCTTCAAGGTACTCAAAGCGCTTTGACACTACTTCCACATTTGCCCATTCACACACTGATGGAGGGAGCTGCCATGCAAGGCGCTAACCAGCACCCATCAAGAGCAAGGGTGAAGTGTCTTGCTCAGGACACAACGGACGTGACAAGGTTGGTACTAGGTGGGGATTGAACCAGGGACCCTTGAGACCACTCTCTTACTGCGCCAGGCCGTCCAAATAGTAAAAAATCATATGTCCATAACTTCACACAGCCTTTGCTCACTAATTTGTTGATGTACCTTTGGTAGCAATTACAACCTTACGTATTTTTAAATATGATGCCACAAGCTTGGCACACCTATGTATGGGCAATTTTGCCCATTCCTCTTTGCAGCACCTCTCAAGCTCCATCAGAATGGATGGGGAGCATTGGTTACTGTCCAGATGCACTGTAACTATTTGTTTTTCTTTTTGTCCAGTATTAATCATTTATGTGAGTGCGTACGTTATCACAAAATGTTGGACTATGAAGACTGCCCGTATATGCTAAGCTATATAAATAAAAAATCACATATTTGTTTAGTGTTGAGGCGACAAAGCAGATTTGTGTATTATATCTAATAATATATCTAATAAATAACAAATTAATTAGATTTTTACAATGTGCTAGGCCGAGCTGCAGTCCGAAAATGTACCTGAGTAGCACTTTGGACACCCCTGCCCTCGAGGATGTAACTTAATTTCCAATAGCGGATGCATTTTCATCTTTCGACCGCAAATAAGCTTGGACTAAATCATGAGCGTCTTTGATTGTAGCAGCCATGTAGTGCACTCTTTTTTTCTTTTATAATTATTGCTAACAATGTTTTTCAACCAAATGGCTTTTGGGTGTTATTCTGTTTTAACATAGAGAAACAACATCATTGTAAAATTAAAAATTTAGTGTCTGTTGTGCCAGGTACATCCAACGAAGTAGCCATGTTCCTGTCCCGGGAGGACCAGATCATAGTGAGGATGCGAGGGCTTCCTTTCACGGCCACACACGAGCAGGTGCTCGCCTTCTTTTCGCCACCAGACGCACTCAAAGACACGTGTCCTGTCAGCGGAGGGAAGGAAGGCATCCTATTTGTACGCTACCCAGACGGTCGTCCCACAGGTGATGCCTTTGTCTTGTTCGCCTGTGAGGAACATGCACTATGTGGACTCAGGAAACACAAGGAGATCCTTGGGAGAAGATATATTGAGCTGTTTAAGAGTACAGCAGCGGAGGTCCAACAGGTACAATACTATTTCTTATAATTGTCTTAAGTTTTTTCTCTTTCATTCAAAAGATGGATGAGTGATGTGACAAGTGTATTTTTTTCCTCCTACGTTATTTGCTGGAAAGTAGGATTAAGGGTGGAGATGGTTTACCTTTAGTGTGCCGCCACCCTGTAATTGTAGTAGCTACACCTTTGTCCTCTCTTCATCCTTTGTGGATTTCTTGCACCTTCCTTGCTTGTATGTACACTAATAACAAGGATATTCAACTTCCAAGAACTGATAAGCTTACAACCTGTACATATATGTTGTATGTAGTCGCCTTCTTCTGTGGCTGTACACTTTAATTGGTGGCCTCTACAAGTGCAAACATACTGATGTCCTGTTGGCCACAAGCCAGCTATTTTCTTGGACCAGAATGCTCGCCTAAGCCTTTATAATAAGTGTAAAAAAGTTTTGTGTAGGCAAAAACTACTCACATTTCTTGAAATTTAATGAAAAAAATTACCCATATTGGGGCATATCTTCATAAAATGCAGCTAGATTAATGTGTTTTATATTGTTGGAATAGTTTCCACTTTTGTCAGGGTAATTGATTTTCTCTTTTTGCTCTTTAAGTCACAATATGCAAATGGTAGAGTCCTGTGTGTCTAAAACTAATATTTACTCTCCATGAACAATGAAGTAGTTCGCTAACTAACGTTTTCATTTTTAGTCTCTTGAGTCATGATCAAACTGTACCCCTTTTGCCCCAAAAATAAAAAATGGTACGGCCTAGTTGTCAAACGTCGTCCTACGTCAGCTAGGAAGTGCCTTACTAGCATACACTAAAATACAGACAAACGCGCATGTAATTAGGAATGGGTATTTGTTTACATTTTACCGATACTTGTACTAAATATGTACCTTTTGAAATGGGGCCGATGCTTAAACAGTATTTTAAAAATGGAAGCTATACAATTTTTTGTTAAAACAAAGCAGTTTTATTATTATGGAATTGTGTGACAATGACTAAGAAACCAAATCCACAACAAATTATTACAACAATACTGGCAACTATCAACAGAACTTGCTTGTGTTGTCATGTTGATACTCACAATTCTGGGGCTCGTGAATGCACGTTTCACATTGTGAACATGATTGCTGCATAATAAGGGATTGATGTGTTGTGTCTTATTCACTGGTAGACTAGGTGTGTTCTAACATGTTTATTGAGCAAGAACAAACATGTTGCGCCAAATCTTTGTAATAGTTATTGTAATTTTATTGCTATGCGATCAGTAATTCCAATGGGTACTTGGCAGATGTCATTGTAGTTTAAGGGAGACATAAATTGGCATAATTGTAACATTTTGTGTTGTAGGTGTTGAACCGGTACTCGTCTGCCCCCCTAATCCCCGTAGCCCCTGCCCCCTTGCTATCAGTGTTGCCCCCCGTGTCTCTCCTGCCCCCTCCTGTCAGCGTGAGGGACTGCCTGAGGCTGCGAGGGTTGCCCTACACGGCGAGCATCGAGGACATCCTCAATTTCCTGGGCGAGTTCACCCAGGACATCAGGCCGCAAGGCGTGCACATGGTCCTCAATCAGCAGGTACGTCCACAAATCGCACAGCCCAATGTGTGATTGGTTGTTTTTTACAAGAGTGTGTGTTTTCAGGGGCGTCCATCAGGCGACTGTTTCATCCAGATGATATCTCCAGAAAGAGCACTTTTGGCCTCTCAGCATCTCCACAAGCACATTATGTCCTGCCAACGCGGGACCAACAGCCGCTATGTGGAGGTGTTTCCCTGCAGCATCGAGGAGATGGGCCTAGTGCTGATGGGAGGCTCGCTTTCACACGCGCACACACACACACACACCAGGAACAGGAGTGGGACAGGGCTCAGCCCGCCGCCATGTAAGTCCAGACGTAAGTGCTGCTGGGAGCTGGGGGTGCTTCGGGCCTGCAGGGTAGGTGGGCTCCTGTCATTGGATGCAGGGTTGCTGGGTTTTCACCAATCTAAAACTGTGGGAGACTAGACACACTGATCTAGCCAGGAAATTCAGAACTGTGTGTGTGCGTGTGTGTGTGTGTGTGTGTGTGTGTGTGTGTGTGTGTGTGTGTGTGTGTGTGTGTGTGTGTCTGTGTGTGTGAGAACCGTACGTGTGTCTTTGTGTGGTGCTTCTTGATAAATGAGTGTGATTCATTGGCTAGTCTTGCATGCATGACACAGTCTTTCTATACACACTGATCTAGCCAGGAAATTCAGAACTGTGTGTGTGTGTGTGTGTGTGTGTGTGTGTGTGTGTGTGTGGGTGTGTGTGTGTGTGTGTGTGTGGTTGTGTGTGTGTGTGTGTGTGAGAACCGTACGTGTGTCTTTGTGTGGTGCTTCTTGATAAATGAGTGTGATTCATTGGCTAGTTTTGCATGCATAACACAGTCTTTCTCATGTTAATCTGTCAGTTAGGAAGCATGTTTTTAACACTCACTGTCACTATATTCAGTTATGTTTAAAGTGTCCATCGAAATGAGTAGGAGTTAAAAATGTGTCAAACTGGCTCCAGTCTGACCAGTTAGTCTTGGTTTTGGGTTCAGCTTTGGTGGAGCGGCACATCTTAGGCGTGTGCCTATTGTCCTAGTCTAATCAATTCAGGGAAGGTGGGCGGAGCTTTGTGTCATACACAATGAGCAGTTTTTTTTACGCTCATTCTCAACTGGCCGAAATATACAGTTGATCATATAAATGGCAATGTGTGTTAATTATTACATTAGTGAGCAGGAAAACTGGGGTCATGATGGGACAAGTCCTCACTTTTATAACAGGCAATAAATCTCAAATACTGTAGTGAGTTGCTGTTCTATATAACCACACATAATCATATTCCTTTTTCGTGAAAGACATTGACATTACCAACACAAAGTTCTCACAAATAAAGCAGGTGTCCATACATGGAAACAATGATCACCTACTGCATGCACTAAGTAGAGAAAAGGCTAAGCTGGCTTTATCATCATCATCACCATCACAATGTGCTACCCATTCTGTAAGCATTCAGCACTTATTGTACATCAGGTGCAACAAAATGATGCTCATTGTTTGCAAACATGCATGAGTGCCTCCTCTCTAATCTATGAGCACAATCTTGCCTCTCTCTCTGTTCATTGAAGTCTTTTGTCTCTTTCTCCCGTGTTTTCAGGTCTATCTCCACCGTCCTACTCCTTCACGCCCACGCCATCTGTCCTGCCTACTGAAGCTGCTGCAGCCCTCTACCCTCCCCTTGGTCAGGTGATGCTAGCCCCTCGCCCCCTACACCCAGGGCATGCCTACTACCCCTCATCAGCGCAGCTTTACATGAACTACACCGCCTATTATCCAAGGTAAACACTCGCAAAGTGACTCTATTAGGTGAATTCATGAACTGCTGGGTGCGTCGTCTAAAAGAGGGATGTCAAACTCCTTTTTATTGATGAGCCCCCTTGCAGTTATGGCTGCCCCCAGATGGCCCCTTGTAACAGTAAATAATATATGAATATGAATACACAATTACCCACGCATTTGATTTTTTTCTTTTCACACACTAAAAAAAAATAAATCTGTAGAATATGCGAGTAAAAAAACTGGCAGCTCCGTTGTCAGAATTTTACCATAAAAGTGTTTTTTACATAGTGAAACCCATTAACTAAGTTACATTTAAACCAGTGAGGGTGGCACTACAAGCAGGTGGATAAAATATCTTGACCAAGGACTAGGGATGTCCCGATCCAGGTTTTTGCACTTCCGATCCGATACCGATATTGATTTTGCACTTTCGATCCGATGCCGATACTGGCCTATCCGAGCATGTATTAAAGTTTAAAGTTATTTAGCCATCTTAGTTGTCAGATTCATGTTGAAAAGGGTTTTAGTACTCTTGATAACAACTAGCCAGCTGAATTAGGTGAGTTTGAATAATACACAATAGTTAATATTCAAGGATAAACACAAAATTGAAAAAAATATACATGACAAACAGAATTGGCATAATTTAACAGTACAAAAGTGAACAGTATAAAGTGCAAATAATGCTGTAAACATTTTTTTAAAAAGAAAAACACACAAACAACCTCAGTGGGATAAAATGTCTATAACTCAGCATCAATACTTGCTCTTGAACAAGTGTAAACTTAAAAAAAATATATATATATCTACACACTCCTTTCAATTGTTTGCCCCAGTCGGGGGGGGGGGACAATTGAAGTCCAAGCGTAATGGGGAGATTCTTTCTAACAAAGACAAGCACTTCAAGATGCTCAGGTGTCAGCCTGCTCCTGTGTTCATCAATGATGAGTGCTAATAAGACTCTAACTTTCAAGAGTCATTAAAATGTCGTACAACTTTACCACCACGCTTGACTTTATTGTGGCATGTTTTGCACTCCACCTCTTCATCTTTTTCGTTTTGTAGGGTAAAATAATCACACACAGCTGACATTTTTACCGTAACTTTTAATTCACACGACCGTCTAAACGGTTAGAACACAGACCTGTGGATGTATTGAAGGTGTGTTGGAAAATGCGGAACGGAGCGTAGGGAGCAGCAGAAGAGTGGAATGTATTAATTAAATCGGTGCGCTGGAAAACACAGTTGTTTTTTTTAAAAACTGGATCTGGATCGGCATTTTCGCATGCCTTGCCGATACGCATTTTTTGCCAAATATCGGCGGCCGATCCGATCCAAATATCGGATCGGGACAACCCTACCAAGGACACAATGGCAATGACTAGGATGGCGAAAGCAGGGATCAAACATGGAACCCTCAATTTGCTGGCACAGTCGCCCTACCAACTGAGCCACAGCGCCCAACAATAGGCAATTATATTGGATGCAATTGCATATTGTTACAATCTCATATCGTTGTGGTATTACAAACCCCATTTCCATATGAGTTGGGAAATTGTGTTAGATGTAAATATAAACGGAATACAATGATTTGCAAATCCTTTTCAACACATATTCAAATTGAATGCACTACAAAGACAAGATATTTGATGTTCAAACTCATAAACTTTATTGTTTTTTGCAAATAATAATTAACTTAGAATTTCATGGCTGCAACACGTGCCAAAGTAGTTAGGAAAGGGCATGTTCACCCCTGTGTTACATCACCTTTTCTTTTAACAACATTCAATAAATGTTTGGGAACTGAGGAAACTAATTGTTGAAGCTTTGAAAGTGGAATTCTTTCCCATTCTTGTTTTATGTAGAGCTTTAGTTGTTCAACAGTCCAGGGTCTCTGCTGTCGTATTTTACGCTTCATAATGCGCCCCACATTTTCGATGGGAGACAAGTCTTGACTGCAAGCAGGCCAGGAAAGTACCCGCGCTCTTTTACTACGAAGCCACGCTGTTGTAACACGTGGCTTGGCATTGTCTTGCTGAAATAAGCAGGGGCATCCATGATAACGTTGCTTGGATGACAGCATATGTTGCTCCAAAACCTGTATGGACCTTTCAGCATTAATGGTGCCTTCACAGATGTGTAAGTTACCCATGCCTTGGGCACTAATACACCCCCATACTATGACAGATACTGGCTTTTGAACTTTGTGCCTATAACAATCCGAATGGTTATTTTCCTCTATGTTCTGGAGGACACCACGTCCTCTGTTTCCAAATAACATTTGAAATGTGGACTCGTCAGACCACTGAACACTTTTCCACTTTGCATCAGTCCATCTCAGATGAGCTCAGGCCCAGCGAAGCCGGTGGCGTTTCAGGGTGTTGTTGATAAATGGGTTTGGCTTTGCATAGAAGAGTTTTAACTTGCACTTACAGATGTAGCGACCAACTGTAGTTACTGACAGTGGTTTTTTGAAGTGTTCCTGAGCCCACGTGGTGATATCCCTTACACACCGATGTCTGTTTTTGATGCAGTACAGCCTGAGGGATCAAAGGTCCGTATTATCATCGCTTACGTGCAGTGATTTCTCCAGATTCTCTCAACCTTTTGATCATTTTACGGACCGTAGATGGTAAAATCCCTAAATTCCTTGCAATAGCTCGTTGAGAAATGTTGTTCTAAAACTGTTTGACAACTTGCTTACAAAGTGCTGACCCTCGCCCCATCTTTTTTTGTGAATGACTTAGCATTTCATGGAAGCTGTTTTTATACCCAATTATGGCACCCACCTGTTACCATTTAGCCTGCACACCTGTGGGACGTTCCATATAAGTGTTTGATTAGCATTCCTCAACTTTATCAGTATTTACTGCCACCTTTCCCAACTTCTTTGTCACTTGTTGCTGGCATCAAATTCTAAAGTTAATGATTATTTGCAAAAAAAAAAATGTTTATCAGTTTGAACATCAAATATGTTGTCTTTGTAGCATATTCAACTGAATATGGGTTGAAAATGATTTGCAAATCATTGTAGGGGCTTCACGGTGGCAGAGGGGTTAGTGCGTCTGCCTCACAATACGAAGGTCCTGCAGTCCTGGGTTCAATCCCAGGCTCGGGATCTTTCTTTGTGGAGTTAGCATGTTCTCCCCGTGGCTGCGGCTTCCTCCCACTTCCAAAGACATGCACCTGGGGATAGGTTGATTGGCAACACTAAATTGGCCCTAGTGTGTGAATGTGAGTGTGAATGTTGTCTGTCTATCTGTGTTGGCCCTGCGATGAGGTGGCGACTTGTCCAGGGTGTACACCGCCTTCCGCCCGATTGTAGCTGAGATAGGCGCCAGCGCCCCCTGCTACCTCAAAAGGGAATAAGCGTTAGAAAATGGATGGATGGATGTATTCCGTTTATATTTACATCTAATACAATTTCCCAACTCATATGGAAACGGGGTTTGTAGTACCTAGAGATGCTGAGACAGGAGATGGTGTGCAGGTAAAGATGTATTTTTTTTTTCACAGAAACAAGGATATAGTGCAGCAGGGAAGTGCACAGGAAGCACAGGGAAAGTGTTTCACGTTTTGAAACTAAGCTAAACAAGGAAAATGACTGCCAATGTGTGTGAAAGTCTTAATCTGTCTCTTTTCCATACCTGCCAACAACTACGATTTTCCCGTGATGAGTATGGTTTTTGATAATCCATTCCGGTTTACGGCTGCAGTGGTAAGAACTACGGTTTTTCATTAAAAATTAATAAGTACGTAGCTCAACTACATTTCCCAGTAGTTTCGCTACTTTTTAAACAGGTATCGATTTCCGTAGCTTAGCTATTTTGTAGACCCATGTAGCGATTAGCTAAGCTACATGCTACAAAAGAAGAGGGAGGGAGAAGAGAAAGAGAGAAATAAGATAAGCGCAACTCCATGGGCAAGAGACAACATATACAGGAAAAATCAATGATGATTGGTTGGTTTATGTATAAGAAAATCAATGATTGGTTGGTTGGTTTAGTATGATGAGTCACGATTGGTTAAGATTAGGGCAAAACATTCCAGACAGGCCAATCAGAGGCAAGATAGGGCGGGTCATCAAACCAGGAAGGGAAATCACAACAGACACGCACATCCTAAATGACGACGAGAGAGTTGGAGAAGAGGGCATATTCAAGCGCGCGATTTATATATAAAAAAAATAGGGATTCTCTTCCTTAGATTTTTCTTTTAGAGATGTAGACGACGTCCAGGAAGCCCACAATGCGTCTACTGGGCCACGTTTGGGCAAATGTATGTGTATGGGTAAAACTATGCCCAAAACTTTCATTTTAGTTGATTACAATGTAAGCCCAAATCAAAACTGCTCTCGACATGGAACACGTGGATTACACATTTAAGAACACACATGATTGTGGCAGACATGTGATGACTTTTGCTACAGTATAGCCTGTCTAAATTCTACATTTCATTATCATTGCTGTTTTAGAACAAGACATGCAGTAGCTGACATTTTTTTCATTATTTCTACTGTTTATATTTTGATATTGAATAGTTGAATCATTTTGAAACATAAACAACATGACTGCAAAATATTTGTTATTTCATGTTATTAATCACTAATGACTATTCAGATAAAGGATGTTAGCTAATAAAGTAAGGTTGTCCCGATACAAATAATTTAGTACCGGTACCATAATGTATACCAATACTTTTTGATACTTTTCCAAATAAAGGGAACTACGAAAAATGTCAATATTGGCTTTATTTTAACAGAATATTTTACACTACATTAAACACTCACAGTCAACGAACAACTTTACAAGGTTGAAATATAAATTAAAATGGCATCGACCTGAAGGTAACGCCTTCCCTATGCTCCCCTACTACAGTAGCACCGGACCGAACAGCAGGACAGGTGTAACAACTACATTATAACCTGTCGCTTTTTATAACTCCTTGTGCAGATCGGAATGCTTAGTATTTAAATGTTTACCTAAGTTTGAAGCAAAGGTGGTAATACTAATCGCCACATTTGGCGAGGCGTGTTTTAAAGCAGCTGTTGTGAGACTAACGTATGTGTGTGTGCGATCTCCTTTAAGAATGGTAGTACTAGGAGTGAGTGACTTGAGTAAGTGAGTGGGAAAGGTAGGAGAGGTAGCGCTAGCATGCACAAGGAGTGTCAACAGCATGGTGACTGTCCGGTTGTGCCCTGTTGAAATTATAAAAAAAATCACCAAGTTGTAACTAATTGACGGCCTCGTCATACGAATCAAAGAGTGGAGATTTACGGACCCATTGTGAATTGAAAGGTCTCCCCTGCTCTCCTCGACCACAGTCTGTGAGCCGACAAGCAGGAAAGGTGTAAAACAGTACAGGTACTTGCAACTTGGTGCCTCCCTGTTTAAAGCGTCACCTTTATTGTTAGTTTTCAAGTCCAAAAACCTCCATATTGCGCTTCATGCACCCTCTTTATTAACCAGTAGAATTGTAGTTTTTTGCCATTTTTCCTCTCCAAGATGTATGCACTTTGTGTGTGCGTTTTGACACACTCAACATCATGCGCCTCGGATCTGTAGTCACCGTCGCAAAGCTGCACTTAGATGAAAGAGCTGTACCGGCACTTTTCAAAGGTAGTATATTAACGATTTCAATTGATTAGTACCGCGATACATTATTAGTACCGGTGTGACGCCAAATTTGCGCCCAGCGAAATAAGTGCTCAGGGGGGGTGTGCGCATGCGCGCACCTGCGCAGTCCAGTGCGCAGTGACCAGCCGGGCACTTTTTTGGCAGGGCGGCGTCATTGACAAACCAACGTGTGTGTAGTGAGAGAGAGACCATCCTAGTAGTGATTTAGCAAGACTCTGAAGATTTGTTTGTTTGTGTGTACTGACAACCCTCATGGAAGAGGACGACTGTGTCAGCAGCAGTGTCAGTGGGAGTGAATCCTATATCAGCAAATCCAAGTTTAACTAATGAGTATACCTCATATCCAGTCTCACTGAGGCCACAGGGGCAATTATTTGGCAAGCCGTCCCATACACACTGTACGTATACAATAGGGTGGATATATATTTCGCACTTTTAAGGCGCTAAATATATGCCCCGACACGCTTGGGCACTTATTTCGCAGTGAGTACTTATTTCGCTTGACACAACCCTATAATAGAATAAACATTGTTTGTACTCTTTATATGATTTTTGCATTTGGAGAAGTTAGAAATGGAGAGGGAGTCAGAGAGACAGAAATTGGCTATAAAATCCAAGGCTGAATCAACTAAAGCATAAACAAAAAGGAAAATGCAAGCTGCTCAGAAATGTGGGGCGGCATAGCTCGGTTGGTAGAGTGGCCGTGTCAGCAACTTGAGGGTTGCAGGTTCAATTCCCGCTTGTGCCATCCTATTTACTGCTGTTGTGTCCTTGGGCAAGACACTCTACCCACCTCTTCCCAGTGCCACCCACACTGGTTTAAATGTAACTTAGATATTGGGTGTCACCATGTAAAGCGCTTTGAGTCACTTGAGAAAAGCGCTATATAAATATAATTCACTTCACTTCACTCATGTCAAAGCCATCAAAGCAAAAAATGCCAAAGTAATGTGTGAATAAACCAAAGTAATGTGTAAATGTAAATAACTTGATGAATGATCTGTGGCTGGGAAGTGAACACTAGTAAGGTTGTAAATACTGAATAGAGTAGGCTAACCCATGCGGTTCCTGTGGATGTGAACACAAGGTGTAATTACTGTAATAACTAAATAACATAGTGACTGAAACAGACGAAGTGATTCATTTGGATGAATTGGGTATGTATTTATATAAACTTTGTTGATAATCTTTTAATTCTTAAAAGACTAAAACATCTTTAATTGGTGACCCCCGGGTTGTTCAATTACTGCTCACAGCAGGAAGTGGTAAAATAAAAAAAAGTAAAGAAGGATCACTGAAACAAAAATGAACCTTATCACAGGTAAACCACTGTACAAAGTCTGACCTGTCATGACATAAATACATATCATAAATGCATAGGACAATTGTGTAGTAATATCATGAGGCAATTATACTATTTTATTTATAAATGTTTACTGTTACAAGGGGCCCTCTGAGGCAATCCATACCTGTGATGTGGCCCTCCAATGAAAATTACTTTTACACCTCTGCTCTAAACGGAAAATGGCACCACTGTTTTTAGTGGTACATTTTTGTTCATTGAGCTGCCAGTTCTTTCACCGTAAAATCGGTGGTTATTTTTAAACTGTATTATTGAAATGAAAAAATGGTACCACTGTTTGTTTGTATTTTGACAGCAAACTTCTAGCAACTGAGCTGTGTACAATTTGATGGATAACTTGCTTTGAAATACAAATTCAAGCAGATATAAAGTATTTATTTTTACTTTAACAAACATTTTTTGCAAAATATCATAATATGATATTTGTTACATTATTAGATTATAAAGTTTAAAAGTTATGCAACTGCATACAATACATGTATTTTTGTAGTCAAAATGGAAAGAATGCATACATTTAGTAAGTAAAGAGGGCCTGATTTATTAAAGTGTTGTGTCTGGGTTACATTAAACCCCACACCTCTCTCCATGGGAGGGAGGCGAGTTGGGTGCCCAAAACCCCCCGCTCGGAAGCGGATGCCAGTTATGGTTCCGAAAGGCGAGCGCCAAGGGGTGGGTCGAAACACGCACCGAGGCCCTGAGACTTCTGCGTTCGAACCTCGTTGGGCCCCAAGGACCCGCCGTCGGTCACATGCAAACTTAATGTCACCTACAAAGCTGATCTACTAAAGATGTGAGCAGAAAATTGCGTCTGGTAATTAAGCAGACTTAGGACTTGGAGCGCAATCCATTTTGCATGTCTGTCTTTATGAATATGCATAATATGTGCTATTTATTAAAAACGGCCAAAATACGGGGAGGAGGAGATGCAAATGTGTTTACAATGTGATTTATAAATACTCATCATCGTTTTGCGAGCACTATTTTGCAATTTATTTAGCGCGTCTGAAAAGCATGTGCTAAATGACAGTTACTCACACCGCTGTGAAAAAGGAGGTGCTCGTGCTGGAAAGACACACAATGGACAGAGAATCCTCCGTTGTCCGTGTTCGTCAACATATTTGGACTGTCAAAAATACAAATTGTAGCTATATTGTCTATTCATCAATTCTCTTTTATAATTTTAAAGTTGCATGCTGGTTCACCTAAGGGGTTGATCAAAACAAATGTAATTGATGCATTTTAATGTCTGTTGGCATTTTATTTTTAATGGTGTTTGTTTTTTACATACAGTAGAATATATATTATGAAATCTATATTGTGTTACCATATTTTAGTTATTGTTTCGGAATATTAGAAATAATTACAAAAATACACTTCATTCACTAATTGTGTTACAAAAAGGATCAGTTGAAATAATACATAAAGTTGGATATAAAGAACATTCCAACCCTCTATTGAATTCAAAATATTAAAATTCAATTAAATGCATTTACAAACATATAAAATTATGCACAAAGCAAACTATAACCTGCTACCCAAAAATGTACACCAATTCTTCTCAACAAAAGAAGAGAAATATAGTCTTAGAGAAAAATGTAATTTAAAACATTTGTATGCACGTGCAACACTTAAAACCTTTAGCATATGACTGTGGAATTAAAATTATGGAATGGATTTACAAACAATATTCTAATTGGATCCATTTTAAGAAACTGTTAAAACAAAGAAGAAGAATCCTGATAAACATCTAAAACCTTATTAAAAATATATATATATATGTATATGTATATATATATATATATATATATATATATATATATATATATATTCAACTCATACAGTGAACAATAAATTACTTAATGATTTATTTATGAGAACTTTTAGTATTGTTATTTATGTATTTAATAATTACCTATTTATTTATTTACTGATGTGTTACTGATTGAGTACAAACAAATGTGTTAGTAATTGCTATGATATGAAAAGGGATAGGGATAAATAAGCTCTGCTTCCCTCTATTCAATTTGGACATGCTGTAATGACAAACAGAACATATGTGATGTGTCATATTGTAATTGTTTGTAATAAAGTAACACCAAATAACCATAATAACATATCTCCTGTATGAAAAACATTTATTGAAGTAAGCGCATCAGCATTGTCTCAAAGACGCGGGGGGGCAAGTGCAAATTCACAGAAAGAATAAACCTGACAATGATGAGCTACGCCTAAAGACAAGTAATTGTCAGGAGATTACATGTTTTAATCTGATTAATCATACTTTTAAATTTGATTGTTCAGGTTATTCGGCTTGGATAATTTAAATTACCTTTTAAAAAATCTATTATTTGGACACAAATGCAATTTTATTGTTAGATTGTTGTAGAAGAACTTGTTTAAAATGTTTTAATTGAATGCATTTCATTTATTTTAAATGTGTTAAACACTTTTATCTGAAGTTTAATAATTCAGTACGTGTCCCTGCACTAAGTTAGTCCAATTTCTCAAATATTTTGGCCTCCTACAGCCCATGGAAACACCTTAATTTGATCGTGTTCGGTTTTTGAAACCTCGGACTAACATACCTGAAATATGCAATTGGAAACTAGATCTCTCGCGGGGGGTGTGCGGCAGGAGAGGAACCTTTGTATCGTGCATGCGCCAGTGTCAACGCACGGGATACAACCCGGACGCAGATACCATTCAATAAAAACAGCAACAATTGTAATGAAGAGGAGACTGTTTGGTTGCTTCACAAATTAATAGAACAGAACATTTTGAAGTGCATCGATGGTAGAAAAAAAGAAACAGATTTATGCAAGAAGGCAGTTAAGGAAATGTGAAATTCCAGGTTAATTCAGACTCCCGGATAAAATACGAATGAGATCAAAGTAAATGAAGCAGGTATATTAAAGGCAAAAAGTTAATCTGAGTGTAAATGTTGTCTGTCTATTAGTGTTGGCCCTGCGAGGAGGTGGCGACTTGTCCAGGGTGTACCCCGCCTTTCGCCTGAATGCAGTTACTGCAAGGAGGTGGCAACTTTTCCAGGGTGTACCCCGCCTTTTGCCTGAATGCAGTTACGATAGGCTCCAGCCACCCCTGCAACCCCGAGAGTGACAAGCGGTAGAAAAATGGATGGATGGACAACGGGCAAGATAGTCCAAAACAATAGCAACCTTCCTCTGTAACATCAGTCGGGGCACAAACTGTCGTTTCCTTCGGATTTAAAATTCCTTCCATCAATCCACAGAGCCTTTTGAATTAACTTTGAGGCATTCAAAAGTTTTGTTTCCATGATTTTTCCCTGAAAATTCCTTCGTAAAAACTCTTCCGTTGCCTTTCATTGCATCTGACCCGATACATTCTTGGCAGAAGTGTCACGTCCCCTGCACAATCAAAGATAATTTCTTGATGCTGTCTGCTATTCAACATCAGCATAGCCATTAGAGACTAATCTAATCCATTATTATTATAGTAATATGGATTTGAAATCTGTGCCAATAATACAGCGGACATTAGTTAAAACAAATTGTAAGGATCCGCAAATCCTAGTGTGACGTCATAGGTCAACTGGAAAAGTAATTCAGTTATCCGCGCTAAAATGAAATAAGCGCCCCCCCAATGTACGAGAGGCACATGGTGTATCACCAGTAGTCTCGTTTGAGAGTGTGCATGCATTTGGACACTTGGGTGTGTAGATAAAATAAATATAAAAACAATTTGAGAAATCAGACTAATTTAGCGCGTTGAAACATAGAGAGTATACATTTTGAAGGCCAAAATTACACAAATCAGATGTATTATGAAAACTTGCCTTGCCTTTCAGATAACCTCCAACGGTTGAGGTGAATGTGCAAAATAAAATATGTTTTAATCTGTGTGTATAATAAATAATGTGACCATTTTTTCTGATTGATCACATGAGTTCACTTGCTATTCTGACTGCCATAATTTGCACGGAATTTGAAGAATTGCGCCATTCCTCTGCTAAGCGATGCTTGAACGGATTTATTAATCATTTTTATGATTGAGTGCATTCGTTTTCAATTTGGATGGATGGATGGATGGATCTTTATTGTTGTTGCACGAGTACACTTGCAAGTTTGATAGAATTGAGCCAGTCTTTAAGTCCTGCCAACTCAGTTAGCTCTTGCTTTATAGATGACCTCAGTGGAAACCAGATAGTGTAGCAAAAGAGAGGGGGTGTCGCCTGACTTCACTTGTCTTTGCAAGGTGAGTCTCTGGGACAAAGGTTGTTAATAACATAACTTTATGGTATTAGAAGCACACACACCTGGCTGACTTCCATGTTCTCACTGAGAATATTCCTTGCGTGCTATCAAGCTGATTAACGTGTACGCTTTCAGGTCTACTGTAGATTTCCATCATAACTACCTGTCTTGATTTGTTTGTTTTTTGTTCCTCCAGCCCACCTGGCTCTCCCACAACTGTAGGTTTCTTCCCCTCCCCCTCTGCCCTGTCCACCCCTGGGGGGTTGGTGCGCATGCCGGGTCTGACCTACAGCAGCAAGGACCTCATTAACGCAATGCAGGGATATCAGGTGAGATTGTGGATGTGTGCAGTTTTCACACAAGATGTGTGCCAAAAGAAGTCTTCTGGTGTTGAGGGTGTGTATTGTCAGTGTTTGCCTTGGAGGCTCTCAAACTAGTTGGTCCTGTCTACTCTCCCTTGCTGCGAGACTCTCGCTCTCTTCTTCTTGCTTGAACTTGTGTCAAAGGGGCCCAAGTTGACACCCACAATGAGAACACATCTAACTTTGTTGGAGTCTATATATCCTTTTAGGGTAGTACCTGTGTTTATTTTAACCACCCTCTATTGCACAGCCATATGGGCATGTTCTTGACTCGACTAAAACTTTATTTTGGCCGTGCTCTAAAGAATTGTGAGGCAGGTGTGGTTAAGGGTTGGAGTTGGGGTGGCTTTAGTCACTGTCTGGGACTGCTTCTATTGGTCACCATGGGGATAGGATGGGATGGGAATCGAAAATCGGTTCTTGTTCAGAACCAGTTCCCAGTGTATCAATTCCTTGGAATCGCTTGCTTATTTTTAAACAATTCCCTCAGCGATGCCAGTACATTGGTATGATGTCATTTCACAACCTGTGTAGTGATATCAGACATCAAAATGACAGTGTTGACTACATTTTACAAGAAAACATTGCAACAGTCCTACTTGTATCACAGTGCTACTTGTATCACTTGCAAGATTTTTATTTCATCAAGAGAAGGACATAGAAGCAATATGCTGAAACATTTGAGCATGCCGTATACAATAACTATAAATTAACGTGGCATTTTTGAAATACGCCGATCTCATCCTAGCAGCAGTAATGCTACATGTCATCTACAACAGGTACTACTAACTCACCGCTCATTATGTTAGCGCTGTTATTTTTTAAATGGAAATTAATGCTTTCTCATTTAGATAAGCGAGAGGAGAGAAAGATTCTGGCTCAGAGGCGGGCAGTGTTCGCTCCAGTTCATGTCTGCCGCTGGCTTCTATTTCACTGCGGCAGGCGAGTACACGTACATATAGACAAGCAGTGAATAAGTTTGTGGTCAAAAGCTTAAACCCGTTTGCCGCAGTGCTCCTGACTATCAAGAGGTGATTGTTCAGATGTAGCCGGAGAAAAGTTGCATATTTTCCTGCAACCACATTTTCACTCAATTATTTCCATTATGTGGGTGATTCTACAGAATTGTTTTCAAAAGTTGTTTTTTTTATGTTTGTGGTGCTTTGTGAGTTTACGTTACCTCTAAACTAAACACAATTGATGTTAGTCCATCTTTTTGTTTCCTTTTTTTCTAAATGAAAATCAATAAGAAAACTGATAAGGGACTGAATCGTCAAGCAACATTTAACAACACTCAAAATTTAAACTGGAATTTGAACTGGAAAATTCTTATAAATTCCCATCCCTAATGGGGAATACCATGAAAACCAGTGTTTCAATTGAATTAATTTTCAGTGGACATTCGACCATTTATGTCGACGCCCCTCAGACTGACTGTTGTCGACACATGCGGGTCTAATTAGTGTAATCCCCAATCTAGCCATTGCTTGCTCATTTACTTCACTAAATTCGACACAAGCAGTCCACCATGTTTGTTGATGTCGACTTAAGAAGGCATGTTATAGTAATAAGACTTCAAAGGGGAACTTTGCCCATCATTTACTCTCATCCTAATGTGAGACAAGAACACAAATCTTTTTTTTTTTATTGTATTCTCAATTGTAAATACATGCTAGGGAGAGGGGGCGAACAATGCAGCTAATTGTAGTCCTTAATGTTGCCTAAAAACCCTCTAAATACATCCAAAAACGCCTAATTATTCATTTACATGGTGTGACCTGTATATTCACCAAGTATATTCACCAAGTATTTGCTTATGTAGCTACTGACTTGCTTAGCTGCTGCGTCGACTCTGAGTTGGTAATAGTTTTTGCTAAATTATAAATCAGGCATCTCACTTGCCGAGAAATTGGTCAACTTGAAATTCAATTCTCAGTAAGATGCTCATTTGCTTCCACCTTTTTTGTTTTACTTGAAGAGTGAGGATTATAATGATCCAAACTGGGAATGTGGCTCATTCAATGATTTTGGACAAAAATGTACAGGAGAGCCCGGACAAACACGTGTGTACCGCTGTCAACAATGCAACAATTTTGTTGTAACATGACATGAGACACACAAACACGTTTTCATAGAGGGCCACATCGCAGTTATGGATGCCCCCGGAGGGCTATTCGTAAGTGTGACTAATATGAATATAAATACATAAGGATTGACCTCATGTCATTTATTCCACAATAGCCTATGCATTTAGTCATTATATATTGTTTTACGTACCCTGTTAAAAACAAACTGTAGACTGGCAGTTCAGTCACCAGAATTTCTTCGTATAATTTTTTTTACGGCATATTACTGTAAATAGGAAAATGGCACCACGTTTTTTTACAGGGTCAGCACGGTTTAGTGCTCGTGCCTTACAATGAGAAGGTCCTGGGTTGGGTTCCCAGGCTCGGTGTGTTTCTGTGTGGAGTTTGCATGTTTCCCCGTCACTGTGTGGGTTTTTTCTCTCCAGGCACTCTATATGCAAATGCAGTCAGTACTTACAAATGCTTTTAGTAAGAAAAGATCAAGTACTTTATATTTTTAAAAAATTACAGATGTGGCTTTGGGTTTGACACTTGTGCTTTAGGTGCTAATTGAGCTGAACTCTGGTTAGAAAGTTGTGTGGTGACATTGTGGAATTTGCACTTTATTTACTACTACCCTTGAATTCCAAATTGTACAGAACTTTGTTTGATCTTGAGTCAAACTAAAGACTTGACCGCTGATAGATGGCGAAGATGCGTGGAGACGTACTTCAACCAAACATTATTACTATTAAATTTTACGCCATTTGAATTCTCTTTTCTCTTTTCCAGACTGCTGTGGAGCCGGTCTCCCTCCTGAGTAGCAGCCTGATTGGCCAATCGGGCGGAGGTGACCCACCTGTGGTGTCCCTCCCCGCCCTGGTGAGCAAACCTGCAGGACAGTACCTGGACCTGAGTCTGCTTTAAAGACTCACACCTGGTCCAAATATTGTGTATTGTTAGCCTTTTCAAAGTAGTCCTATTTATGTTCGCAAAAACAGACACTACTATATTTTGTACCAATTATTTGTCCTTTATTGTACAAAAAGCTTTATAGATTTTTTTCATGTTACATTAATATTATAATAATCACTATTATATATTTGATAGCCAAAGTAGTCACAAATGTTCTTGTAGTAAACACTGTTCAAGCTTCTCCGTGAAGAAAGTGTGTTCGCGCGCATTTTTTGTATATATATGTGTGTGTGTGTGTGTGTGTGTGTGTGTGTGTGTGTGTGTGTATGTGTGCGTGCGTGCGTGCGTGCGTGCGTGCGCGTGTGGACATAGGACTTATTAGACTTTTAGGGCCACACTGAAAAGAAGAAAATTAAATTAATTGACCCGGGGAACAAAGTTGTAATATAATGAAGAAAAATTGTCATTTCCACAAGCAGATTTCATGTTTATTCAAGTAATTTAATATTTTGTATTTATTTTTGTCAAAATCACTCCGACAGTACAATGTTTGTCTGGTAAAATACGTTTACATCCATCCATCCATCTATTTACTACCGCTTTTCCCTTTTGGGGTTGCGGGGGATGCTGGAGCCTATCTCAGCTACATTCAGGCGGAAGGCGGGGTACACCCTGGACAAGTCGCCACCTCATCGCAGGGCCAACACAGATAGACAGACAACATTCACACTCACGTTCACACACTAGGGCCAATTTAGTGTTGCCAATCAACCTATCCCCAGATGTTTGCTTTTAGCGGTGGGAGGAAGCCGGAGTACCCGGAGGGAACCCACACAGATCATGCAAACTCCACACAGAAAGATTCCGAGCCCGGTATTGAACTCAGGACTACTCAAGACCTTCGTATTGTGAGGCACATGCACTAACCCCTTTTACCACCGCGCTGCCCTGTTTACATACAATGTTACCTAATTACCACAAATGTGTACTTTTTTTCTTATCATAAACATCAAAAATATTTTGTTATGACGACCCTTTTTTCCTGTTATCACATACAGTAATTATTACCACTTTGTCGTGAAATTACAGCTTTGTTTATTCTCTTAAAACAAATTTTATTCAAAATTTTCCAGTATTATTTTTGGAAAATGTCAACGTTATTTTCTTAAACATACAAATTGTCCCCTTCTTAATATAACCATTTTGTCAAATGTTTTAATGAAAATATCACATCTTTATTCATGTAACAGAATATTTTTTTCGCATGGTACAATATTTTTCTGGTGAAACAGCTTTTTTCCATTAACAACAATGTTATCCACCTAAGATAAAACAATTATAACTATTTTTAACTTTAATATGACAACTCTGTTCTCTTAAAATGACATATTTTTTGGAACTTTTTCCCTTTAATATTACAATGTTCTTCTCTTAAAATGAAAACCTCCCGCCTTTTAATATGACCATTTCATCCATTTTTTAAATATCACATCTTAATTTATGTAAAAAAAATGAATAAATAAAAATCTCACAGTATACATTTTTGGGGTGAAACGTTTTTCTCATATTTTACAATATTATTCAGAGACAGTATAATATTAATACAACTTTTTTCTCTTCAAATAACAATTTTTTTGGTAATATGACCATTCTTGGGAAATTAGAAAATGTTCCTAGAATATTTCACGATAATTCTCATCCTGGTAAGATTATAACTTAATTTCCTTAGAGTTACAATTTTATGTACGTAAGAAAAAAACTACTTTCTTATGGAATATTTCAACTTTGTCTTGGTCGATGAAACTTTTCCTTATAATAACATACACTAATAAAGTATATAGATCAGTGGTTCTTAACCTTGTTGGAGGTACCGAACCCCACCAGTTTCATATGTGCATTCACCGAACCCTTCTTTAGTGAAAAATAAAATGTTTTTTTTTTTCAAATTCAAGACAAAGTTCTATGTTTTTGGTAACACTTTAGTATGGGGAACATATTCTAAGTCAGTGGTTCTCAACCTTTTTTCAGTGATGTACCCCCTGTGAACATTTTTCAATTCAAGTACCCCCTAATCAGAGCAAAGCATTTTTGGTTGAACAAAACAGATGAAGTAAAATGTACTATGTCATCAGTTTCTGATTTATTAAATTGTATAACAGTGCAAAAAATTGCTCATTTGTAATGGTCTTTCTTGAACTATTTTGAAAAAAAGATATAAAAATAACTAAAAACTTGTTGAAAAATAAACAAGTTATTCAATTATAAATAAAGATTTCTACACACAGAATTAATCATCAACTTAAAGTGCCCTCTTTGGGGATTGTAATAGAGATCCATCTGGATTCATTAACTTAATTCTAAACATTTCTTCACAAAAAAAATAATCTTTAACATCAATATTTATGAAACATGTCCACAAAAAATCTGGCTGTCAACACTGAATATTGCATTGTTGTATTTTTTTTTTCACAGTTTATGAACTTACATTCATATTTTGTTGAAGTATTATTCAATAAATATATATATAAAGAATTTTTGAATTGTTGCTATTTTTTCAATATTTAAAAAAAAAATCTCACGTACCCCTTGGAATACCTTCAAGTACCCCTATTTGAGAACCACTGTTCTAATTAACAAAGACTTAATTTAGAGTTATTTGGACACTAGGGGAACATATTCTAAGTGATAAAGACTTAATTTAGAGTTATTTGGTTAGGGTCAGGGTTAGGGTTATAATAAGGCCATGCCGAATAAGGCTTTAATAAGAACTTAATGACTAGTTAAGAGCCAATATGTTACTAATTTGCATGTTAATAAACGCCTATATTAATGGTGAATATGTTCCCCATACTAAAGTTTTACCATGTTTGTTTTTTTTACTGGTGCACAAAATGAACCGTGCATGAACATCACCTTGTTCAAACAACAAAACCAACACAGTGCATCAAATCACAACAAATTATACACCTGCAAATCAGTCAGCTGTTGCCGTATCCGTAATAATCTGACAGGGAGAAGTTTGTATTTACACGATGAGTCGGGTGTGTTTTGACCTCCGCCGAACCCCTAGGGTTCGATCGAACCCTGGTTAAGAACCACTAATATAGATGTGCATGTGTGTGTGTGTGTGTATATATATATATTTATGTGTGTGTGTGTATATATACGTACACACACATACATATATTTTTAATACATCTTTTTTATTGTCACAAATACCACAAAAAGAAAAGTTGTTTCTCCTAATTGTACTTACTTCTTAAAAAAATATATACACATTGAGTAATGTCACAACTTTATTAGCGTGCATTAAAAAAATCCATCAAATTACAACAACAATATTTGCTTTGTTCTCATAATATTTCAACATAATGTATCTTTTGAGTGTGGCCCTTAAGTAGTAGCAAGGTGTTTGTGGAGCACATTTCATGTGTTTTTTTCCACATCCACCCATTATATTGGAAGCTTTAGTGCATGAAGAAGTATGTATATTACAAATGTTTACATAAAGCCAAATACCAATGCACTGCTATCAATACATCTCAATATACCATATACATATATACTGTATACAAATAACTATATGCTAGTTTATGTTACACTGAATTGTTCAACAAAGTTTGTTTTTTTCCTTGTAATTGAAAGTGATGCCGCAATCGGCTAAGAAACAAAGTGAACCCTTTTGTAATAATCAGTATCATGACTACAAGCCAAATAAAACTTCATGACAATTGCATCACTTTTTGCTGCATTGAAGAACAATTATGAAAAATGTGCGTGCGTGTGCGTGTGCGTGTGTGTGTGTGTGTGTGTGTGTGTCAACACTCAAGCGAAGACTACTTAGTGGCCACAGGCTCAAGTGGGAAGTCCCTTAGTGTCCACAGTGATTACACACACACATTATGTGAGAGCAGAATAGCGAGAACAGAAGAAAGAAGAAAAGCAGACACACAAAAAAAACATGTCAGACCCCCCAGGGGAGAATTAACATTGTGTAATTCAATCCTGGTCAACCCCCCACCCCCCACCCCCCACCCCCCACCCGACTAAAACACTCGCTGCTTCTTTCACACCTCTACAACACATAATCAAATATGCAGGAGGAGAAAAAAGACCATTCCTTAACACCCCTAGAGTAAAATATATATATTTTTAAATAAAATGATTTAAAAAAGCACTTTCAAACACTGAAGTTATTTATTGTTTTAACAACTTTGATATCAACAATCAACAATACTTTTGATTAATTTATTGATTTCTTTCATTCCCTTTGACATATTCCAAACAGCACTCTACAGGACTGCAGTCAACTTTTACATTTGTCTTTGAAAAAAAAAACAATAAGGTTGATAATCTTCACTATAGTTTAACGTATATTAAAAATAAAAATGTTATTTTATTGGGAAAAATTGATTTTCGAAAAAAAATAATTTAAAATGTTTCTTATTAAAATTGTAGAGTAGCCAAGTTTTACTTCTGGACTGTGTCTGTAGTAATAATAATAATAATAATAATAATAATAATTAGAAACACTACAGTATATCAAAACCTCTTGAGGCCCAAGCTGTTTGTTTACATGTTTTTTATTTTATTTCTCTTTGCTATTTGGGTTTATTGGACCCCAATTAGAATAAAAACTAAGAATCATCTTTTGATATGATGTACGTAGTCCATGGGTATAGGGCTGCAACTAACGATTAATTTGATAATCGATTTATCTGTTTATTATTACTTTGATTAATCGATTAATAATCGGATAAAAGAGACAAACTACATTTCTATCATTTCCAATTTCCATTTTATTTAAAAAAAACAGCATACTTAGACTTAGACAAACTTTAATGATCCACAAGGGAAATTGTTCTGGCACCATGTCCTTTCGACTTGCCAAATAAAACAGGGCAAGTGTTACAAAAATTGTATTTTTTTTAATGAAGTGAACCATTGTCATGCACAATAGCAATCATTTTGCTTAGGGGAATTCCTCTAGTGGCATGGTCGTAAGGCAGATTGACTTCATGTCCCACTCGTCTCCAATGAAGTGGCATGTATTGCCAAGGTGGCTACACTTGTTCTCCCATCAGTAGTGAGAGCAATTTTGCTCTGGGTGGCTTTTATGTCAGTCTACACAGCATGGAATATCCGCTCGTACTTCCTCTCCATCAGTTTGGTAAAATGGTTCCTTGAGGGAAGAGTGTTACCAGGGTTGAGGACGTGAATCATTTGTCTAAAACTTTCATCTTCCACCATTGATAGTGGCCTCATGTCAGTTACCAACATATTCAGGATAGCATCAGTCAATGCAGCCGCTTGCCGTGGTGAGCACACCTTCCATTGTACCAAGTCACTAATGCTGGCTTGTTTCTTTCTGAAATGAGAGAAACCATATTATGAACGTACATAGTTGCATCATTTACGAGTAACTCAATAAATACCCAGTTGGTTTGATTAATCATTTCTGACGTAAAAGAAAAATACGCCACCATATTAAAAAAACAGCTAAATTAAATAAAGGGACATTGGAGTTGCAGAATACACTAATAACAACACAGACATGTAACTCATCAGATCAGATATAGTACACGTTTCTGTTCTGAATAATAAAGGATTCACTTTAGGCTACCTCTGAATAATAGCATGAAATATTCCAGCACCTTCATAATGTTTAGTTATACTAAGGCGTCACTCAGGTCTAAATAGATGTATACAGCTTTATTGGTGTATTGGTTTATTGATCCATTATGAAACCAACCTGAGATATTTCTGTCCATTACGTTTATACGTGCGCTTTCTCTCTCAAAACGGAGTCAAATGTGCCGGAGACACATCAGCCCCGCGTTGCAACAAAGACATAACGTTAGCGGTACTCACAAAAAAGCTGAACTTATGAATGAATGCCTGTTGCCACTCAAAACAACACCGAAAATTAAGTCACCAACCCTATCCAAAAAGTTCCCAACACTGAAAGTTAATACACAACAGTTGTTTCTGCGCTTCCTTAAAAAAATCTCCTCGTTAACAAAAGATTAAAAACACACAAAGACGGACACAACGGATCAATGTACTTGGACTATGGACTTAAAAAAGTTACGTACCGTGAGTTCTTCCCTTCATCCATGGCTCCTCGTCAGGTGCTGCCGAAGCAATGTTGTCCTTCCGTGCCATGCGAGGTCCATGCTGCACGTTTTGCTGAAATGTCTTCTTTGAAGTCTTTAAAGTAAAGTGTTTTGACGACTTAGGTCGTACACTTTTCTCCATTGAAGCAATAACCTCGAGATGTTTCCCCGCTGAACTATCCGTACTGCTTCCCTCCGCCATTTTTCGAATGTTTCCACCAATGGAGACGGTGTGGTCACGTGAGCTGCACATGACACATCATTGGCTGTCTTACTGCCACCTCATGACACGTAGCCTCGGCGCTGTTTTGTACTGTTTTTGTACTTATTTTGATTATTATTTTTCAGTTGTTTGTAAATGTTGCAGTTTATAAATAAAGGTTTAGGGGGAAAAAAAAAAAAGAGCCTCAGCGCATGCGCATTGCATACATCCAACGAATCGATGACTAAATTAACCGGCAACTATTTTTATAATCGATTCTAATCGATTAGTAGTTGCAGCCCTACGTAAAAAAAAACTTTACTTCATGTTTAGTGACTTGGTAATTCTTATTTTTACACTTTTTTCCCCCCAAATTCCATTGTATGTTATACTCTTCTGACACCACCAGATAGCAGTTTAAGTGTCCACATAAGGGCCATAAGACCTCAACTCAGTAGTGTAATTTGAAAATAAGAGCTAAAAGGTGCTGTCCACGCATGTGGCCAACTAAGCCTTTAGAGCAGGTGTCCGGAACGTTTTTGGCTGAGAGAGCCATGAAAGCCAAATACTTTAAAATGTATTTCCGTGAGAGCCATATCATACTTTTTTTAAAGGCCTACTGAAATGAGATTTTCTTATTTGAACAGGGATAACAGGTCCATTCTATGTGTCATACTTGATCATTTCGCGATATTGCCATATTTTTGCTGAAAGGATTTAGTAGAGAACATCCACGATAAAGTTCGCAACTGGAGAAAAGCCCTGCCTCTACCGGAAGTCGCAGACGATGACGTCATATGTTGAGGGCTCCTCATATATTCACATTGATTTTAATGGGAGCCTCCAACAAAAACAGCTATTCCGACCGAGAAAACGACAATTTCCCCATTAATTTGAGCGAGGATGAAAGATTCGTGTTTGAGGATATTGAAAGCGACGGACTAGAAAAAAAACAAAAAAACAAAACGCGATTGCAATCGCGTTGCATTGAGACGGATTCATATGTTTTTAGAGACATAATTCTGGGAAATCCCTTATCTTTCTATTGTGTTGCTAGTGTTTTAGTGAGTTTAACTGTACCTGATAGTCGGAAGTGTACGTCCACGGCCGGGTGTTGACGCGCAGTGTCTCGGGTAAGTAGACGGCAGCTGTACGGGAGGCAGAAGCTCAGCTTATATCCGGTAAGAGGCGACTTTTTAACCACAATTTTCTCACCGAAACCTGCTGGTTGACATGTAGTCGGGATCCATGTCCGCCCTGATCCATAGGAAAGTTTCACCTCCGTGAATTTTAAACAAGGAATCACTGTGTGTTTGTGTGGCTAAAGGCTACAGCTTCCCAACTCTGTCTTTCTACTTTGACTTCTCCAATATTAATTGAACAAATTGCAAAAGATTCAGCAACACAGAACTCCAAAATACTGTGTAATTATGCCGTTAAAGCAGACAACTTTTAGCTGTGTGTGTGCGCAGCGCTCATATTCATAACAGCCCGTGACGTCACGCGTACACGTCATCATTACGCGACGTTTTCAAGAAAAAAGTCCCGGGAAATTTAAAATTGGAATTTAGTAAACTAAAAAGGCCGTATTGGTATGTGTTGCAATGTTAATATTTCATCATTGATATATAAACTATCAGACTGTGTGGTGGGTAGTAGTGGGTTTCAGTAGGCCTTTAACACTGAATACAACTAAATGCATGCATTTTTTAAGTAAGACCAACATTTTTAGAGTATAATAAGTCTCTAATTATTTTTAATAACATTATTTCTTGAACAGGTGCGGTATAAAACGGATGGATAGATTAAAACGCATTAGAATGTTTTATATTTTGAACGTTATTTTTAACATCATGATTACCAGCGGAATTATTCATTACTTACCGTGTTAAGCAATGTCAACTAAGATTTATCTGAGAGCCAGATGCAGTCATCAAAAGAGCCACATCTGGTTCTAGAGCAGGGGTCTCAAACACGCGGCCCGCGGGCCAATTGCGGCCCGTGAGACGTTATTTTGCGGCCCGCACCTTGATATGAAATTTAATGTTGGTGCGGTCCGCAAATTTTATATGAATGGCGCTGCTGTAGTGGCTGCTGTAGGCAGGAGCTCTGTGCTCTTGTATCATCCTTTTGTGTTTCCCTCTTGTTTTCATGTGTTATTATATTTTTTTGCCTTTTGGTCCGGGACCCTTTGGGACTGTGTGACAACGGGTGGCACTTTCGTGACCTCTGTGGTGCTTTTTTGTGGACTTCTGGATCTGCCTCCCGGGAGCCTTTTGGCCATGGAGACCAGCTGCTGGGTCTCTGCCACACCGGAGTCGGTTTGGAGGGACTGGAGGAGATGCGGATGAGGGGACAGGGCTGCGGAGCTGGCACTGAGCGCTGGGACGGAGAGGCTTCGCGGTGTCTTGGCTGGGTGAGCAGGTGTCGGACACCTCAGTCTCCTTGGACGTATCATCGCTCATCCATGCGGACTGGACACTGACCGAGAGTGGAGTCGGCTGTCTTGGTTGCTTTGTTGGGTCTGCTCCTGTCTCTGGCCATGCTCCCTCCACCCCAGCGGATGATGGCGTGGAACACCGCAGAGGCCACCACAGTGGATATGTTTCTTTTACTTTTTATTCATAGCTGTATGTAAAAGTGTCTGGTTGGATCTGCTGCTTTAATGTCTTTAATGTCCTATGTGTTCTTTGAAGTTTAATGTTTCCCTCTTACACACATGTAAGAGGGATGTGTACTATTGCTATGAGTTGTTGTTTTTTTCCCTTGGCCTCAGTCTGCACCCCCTCTCCAGGGCCCAGGCTAAGACCGATTTTTTATTTTTTATTTTATTTTAATCTTCTATTTTTTTCTCCCCCCCTTGTTTACCTGTATCTCATCTTTTTTTGTAAGGGGCGCTGGAAGCCGGCAGACCCGTCAGCGATCCTGTTCTGTCTCCCTTTAATGTTTGTCTGATCTTGAATGGGATTGTGCTGAAAATTGTAATTTTCCTGAAGGAACTCTCCTGACGGAATAAATAAAGTACTATCTAATCTAATCTAATCTTTACAGCTTCGTATTTTTATACCCACGACTCTCATTTAAAGGTGTCCCTCCAGGGGTAATATTAAGAGGGCACCGTGGAGGAACTGCCTTTACTGTCCCCTACAACCTGTACAAACATTGTGCCAGCCCAGCCACGTGTTGTATTTGGCTTTAACAGATGCAGTAAGCGACTCCAAGACATAGTTGATCAACAGCCACACAGGTCACACTGAGGGCGGCCGTATAAACAACTTTAACACTGTTACAAATATGTGCCACACTGTGAACCCACACCAAACAAGAATGACAAACATATTTTGGGAGAACATCCGCACCGTAACAACATAAACACAAAAACCAAATACCCAGATCCCCTTGCAGCACTAACTCTTCCGGGCTACAATATACACCTACCCCCCAACCCCGCCCCCTATTGTAGCCTGGGAGAGTTAGGGCTGCATTGGATTCTGGGTATTTGTTCTGTTGTGTTTATGTTGTTACGGTGCGGATGTTTTCCCAAAATGTGTTTGTCAATCTTGTTTGGTGTGGGTTCATAGTGTGGCGCATATTTGTAACAGTGTTAAAGTTGTTTATACGGCCACCCTCAGTGTGACCTGTATGGCTGTTGATCAACTATGTCTTGCAGTCGCTTCCCTGGGTTTGCAGAAGCCTCATGCAATATGTGACTGGGCTGGCACACTGTTTATATGGTGGAAATGCTGACGAGACGGCAGGTTGTAGAGGACGCTAAAGGCAGTGCCATCACGGCACGCCCTTAATATTGCTGTCCGGTTGAAAAGATTGTCGGGTAGGGCACTGATATTCAGGTGTTTCCCGGAAAGATCACATGAGTTGGCAAGTATGTTACAAGGGCGGGAAAGCCATTCAAGAAGGTGAATTCGTTAAAAAGTGCATGTTAGATTTTTTTTAAGAAATCTTTTCTTGCGGCCCAGCCTCACCCACTTTCTACATCCAGTGGCCCCCAGGTAAATTGAGTTTGAGACCCCTGCTCTATAAACATATGTTCCCTACCCCTGCTTTAGAGGCAATACTTTATAATTAAAGGTAGAAAAATATGCTTTTGAAAATTACTTTCTATTTTATGATTAGATTTTTTTTTTAATGCAGCTACCATGTTTTAAAAATTCTAATCATAAACTTGGTTCATCCTCCTCATCACACGTGAAAAAAATAATTTCAATGAATGCATAAAATTGTGACATTTTCTTCAAAATAAAATCCTCACGTTTTTCCTTTTTGCTGTTATACAAAATAACATCCCTATTTTTTGTTGGAATGCAAACCATTTATTTATAAAAACAAATTGTATTTGACTTTCAACATCTTTCTCGTCTTTTACGCCTTTTGTGATTGGCTGGGTGAAGTCACGTGGTACTGTACCGCGCTAATCAGTACTGAAGTCAAGCAAGTAAGTCTAACAACCAGAGGTGGGTAGAGTAGCCAGAAATTGTACTCAAGTAAGAGTACTGTTACTTTAGAGATTTATTATTCAAGTAAAAGTAAGGAGTAGTCATCCAAATATTTACTTGAGTAAAAGTAAAAAGTATGTTGTGAAAAAACTACTAAAGTACTGAGTAACTGATGAGTAACCTGTTTGTTTAATGATTACAGCAACAAATAATGCACAAAAACATAAAAATAGCAATGAGCAAATTCATAGCCAGGAATATCTCTTAAGCAACTAAAACAAAAATACATATTAAATAATAATACATTAAAATAAAAATATTAAGGAAAATTGAGTCACAATAACTTAACAGCACCATAGGCTCATTAGGCATTCATCGATTGATTGATTGATTGATTGATTGAAACTTGTATTAATAGATTGCACAGTACAGTACATATTCCGTACAATTGACCACTAAATGGTAACACCCCAATATGTTTTTCAACGTAAATCAATTACTTAATAAATGACCAAGTCGAGGTGATCTACCTCATATATACATACACACACACATATATATATATATATATATATATATATATACAGTATATAATTTATAGTTATTTATTTTGCCGTTTTTGTTGACATTTTAAAGGTGTTTTAATGAATATACATGCATGTTTAACACATAGATTCCTATCTTTCATGAAGACAAGAATATAAGTTGGTGTATTACCTGATTCTGATGACTTGCATTGATTGGAATCAGACAGTATAGTGCTGATAATGTCCACATTTTCAAATGGAGGAAAAAAAAAGTTCCTCTTTTCTGTCTAATACCACATGAAAGTCGTTGGTTTTGGGCATCTTATTTGTCCAGCTTCCGTATTCGTTTTAATACACTTTACAAACAATACATTGGCGGCAAACTCCGTAGCTTCTTAGCTTGTTTGCGCTGGCTTTCAGAGACTCTTATTTTGTTAGCGCAGGCGCGATGGAGCGCCGCTTTTATTGTGAAGACAGGAACTGTGCAATCAGTCTTTAGGCTTTTGATGGGAAATACGGTTGAAATTGATTGATTGATTGATTGATTGATACTTTTATTAGTAGATAGCACAGTACAGTACATATTCCGTACAATTGACCACTAAATGGTAACACCCGAATAAGTTTTTCAACTTGTTTAAGTCGGGGTCCACGTTAATCAATTCATGGTACAAATATATACTATCAGCATAATACAGTCATCACACAAGTTAATCATCATAGTATGTACATTTAATTATTTACATTATTTACAATCCGGGGGGTGGGATGAGGAGCTTTGGTTGATATCAGAACTTCAGTCATCAACAATTGCATCAACAGAGAAATGTGGACATTGAAACAGTGTAGGTCTTATTTAGTAGGATATGTACAGCCAGCAGAGAACATAGTGAGTTCAGATAGCATAAGAACAAGTATATACATTAGAAGTACATTTGAGTTGTTTATAATCCGGGGAGATGGGATGTGAATGGAGGAGGGTATTAGTAAAGTGTTGAAGTTGCCTGGAGGTGTTGTTTTAGAGCGGTTTTGAAGGAATATAGAGATGCACTTACTTTTATACCTGTTGGGAGTGCATTCCACATTGATGTGGCATAGAAAGAGAATGAGTTAAGACCTTTGTTAGATCGAAATCTGGGTTTAACGTGGTTTGTGGAGCTCCCCCTGGTGTTGTGGTTATGGCGGTCATTTACGTTAAGGAAGTAATTTGACATGTACTTCGGTATCAAGGAGGTGTAGCGGATTTTATAGACTAGGCTCAGTGCAAGTTGTTTTACTCTGTCCTCCACCCTGAGCCAGCCCACTTCGGAGAAGTGGGTTGGATTGAGGTGTGATCTGGGGTGGAGGTCTAAAAGTAACCGGATTAGCTTATTCTGGGATGTTTGGAGTCTAGATTTGAGGGTTTTGGAGGTGCTGGGGTACCAGGAGGCGCAAGCGTAATCGAAGAAGGGTTGATTGAAAGTGTCTTTTTTCCTTTACACTTTTGATTGATTGATCGAAACTTTTATTAGTAGATTGCACAGTGCAGTACATATTCCGCACAATTGACCACTAAATGGTAACACCCCAATAAGTTTTTCAACATGTTACGGTCACGTGACCACCTGGCTCTGTTTTATTGGTCCAACGTCACCAGTGACTGCATTTGATTGGTGAAACGCGGGCATGCGTAGTTCCTACTTTGAATGCGTGTCCGACAAAATCAAAACAAACAAAGCGTGCATTAACAGATCGATAAAAAAAAAAAGTAACGAGTAACGAGCTGATTGTAGATAAATGGAGCGGAGTAAAAGTAGCGTTTCTTCTTTATAAATATACTCAAGTAAAAGTAAAAGTATGTTGCATAAAAACTACTCTTAGAAGTACAATTTATCCCAAAAGTTACTCAAGTAGATGTAACGGAGTAAATGTAGCGCGTTACTACCCACCCCTGCTAACAACACAACAATTACAAGCTGACTCATTGCGGGCTGGACCTGATAGGCCAGTACAGGCTGATCATACATCTCTGTAGTCTTCTTTGGAAGGGCAGCATTCCCTCACAGGGAGGGGAACGCACACTCACACAAGCACGCGCACACACATACTCGCACACACACTCACACACACGTACTAACACGCACACGCTGGGCAAGGCTCATCCACATTCCCGCGTCAGTCAGTGCAGACGCGCACGCGTGCTTGCAAACACACACAAGATGCTCCAACGCTGACGATGCGACCTTGAAACACTGACCACAAAGAGAAAGGCGACATATAAATACTGGGTTATTTTATCAACTGTTTTCTTCTCGATATTGTTTTGTTTTTGATATAATGTTTTATTTCTGATATCGTGTATGTGAGGGAAACAGACGAAGGCGTTGCCAAGTGTACCAAACATGTCACCTTAAAAATGGAATGACACGCTGACAACATTTAATGGTAACAAACACATTCTTACTTACATTATATGTCACTACCATGAATCGATTAACGTGGACTCCGACTTAAACAGGTTGAAAAACGTATTCGGGTGTTACCATTTAGTGGTCAATTGTAGGTAATATGTACTGAACTGTGCTGTGCAATCTACTAATAAAAGTTTCAATCAATCAAAAGTCAGCTTCAAACTTTACACGTGCAATAATAGGCGTGACTTCTTCACTTGCAGGTGTTGTGCGACGTAATATCGTCTGCTGCCACACTTCACACAATTTGTTGCCATCTAGTGGACACTTTTAGACAGCAGCTTGAAAACCCAATGATAATTAAAAGAATAAATGATAAATGGGTTGTACTTGTAGGTGGGAGAGGGGTTAGTTCGTCTGCCTCACAATACGAAGGTCCTGCAGTCCTGGGTTCAAATCCAGGCTCAGGATATTTCTGTGTGGAGTTTGCATGTTCTCCCCGTGAATGCGTGGGTTCCCTCCGGGTACTCCGGCTTCCTCCCACTTCCAAAAACATGCACCTGGGGATAGGTTGATTGGCAACACTAAAATGGTCCCTAGTGTGTGAATGTTGTCTGTCTATCTGTGTTGGCCCTGCGATGAGGTGGAAACTTGTCCAGGGTGTACCCCGCCTTCCGCCCGATTGTTGCTGAGATAGGCGCGAGCGCCCCCCGCGACCCCAAAAGGGAATAAGCAGTAGAAAATGGATGGATGAATACAATCAATGAATAACAGTATATTTCATGTATAATCAATTGTAAATGTATTATTTTGCAAGTTGTTCAATCTTGAACAATACAATAAAAACAATAAACATCTGATAATAATTGAAAAATGGTGGCAATGTGTTTACAATACATTTATGGGCAGAATAAAATGTCCCCAATAGAAAAAGAAACTTGACAGTAAAATGAATGAAAGTCTAAAGAAGCATGCACATACGAGTACAAACAACAACAACAATAGCAAACATTAAATCCCTGAATTGTATATTTGTAAAAGAGTTATGAATTATTGTTTTGGTGCAGCAGTGCACAAAGCAATGTGCATAAAAGCATGCTCAGATGAGTGCGGTGTGGAGGAACACCAGCGATGAGTTGCAGTGAAGACAGAAAGCTCACATTTTGATGTTATAGCTGCGAAAGAAAGCGCCTGCCTTTTATTTTATTTTCACTTCTTGTAGTGTAGTGGCGTCCCAATGTGTGGACAAACACTGCATTAGTTAGAATTGGATCAGTCTCTTTTAAAAGATCTTTTAAGTTTGATACATTCAAGTCGTAACTCCTGAAGAGCTGAAAATAACAACAATCAGCCAGCATACAGCAGGCTGTACTGTATAAAGAATAAATACATATATTTATATTATATAATAATATCAAGCATGCAGCATCTGCAGCTTGAAGTCCATTTTATTAGTGTCCAAACCTTTAACACGTTAAAGCATTTTGATACATTTTGTACATTAAAGATGTTTAAAGCAATCCGTCGATGCTAACATCTTAACTTTTTCTTACAGCTAAATACTGTCATTTGTAACGTTTTATTAATAATCAAGTCATTTGATTATTACAATATGCCTAACGCCAACAGAAAACCAGCTGCGGGCTGAAAATGGTGGCAGGGGCCACACTTCAGACATGCCTGCAGTGAGTTTGGACAGAAAGCGCAGAGAAGAAGGAACACTTTGAAGCAAATATCATTTGTGCGAAGAAATATTCGCAAATGTTGAGCTCAGCCA